>NC_091995.1:3491991-3526991 GCF_044704955.1 Pristiophorus japonicus | reverse complement strand
GATTAGTTTGGGATTGATACAGGGCTATGGGGAGAGAGCGGGGCAGTGGGATTAGTTTGGGATTGATACAGGGCTATGGGGAGAGAGTGGGGCAAGGAGATTAGTTTGGGGATTGATACAGGTCTATGGAGAGAGAGCGGGGCAGTGGGATTAGTTTGGGATTGATACAGGACTATGGGGAGAGAGCGGGTCAGTGGGATTAGTTTGGGGATTGATACAGGGCTATGGGGAGAGAGCGGGGCAGTGGGATTAGTTTGGGGATTGATACAGGACTATGGGGAGAGAGCGGGGCAGTGGGATTAGTTTGGGATTGATACAGGGCTATGGGGAGAGAGAGGGGCAGTGGGAATAGTTTGGGATTGATACAGGGCTATGGGGAGAGAGCGGGGCAGTGGGATTAGTTTGGGATTGATACAGGGCTATGGGGAGAGAGCGGGGCAGTGGGATTAGTTTGGGGATTGATACAGGGCTATAGGGAGAGAGCAAGGCAGTGGGATTAGTTTGGGGATTGATACAGGGCTATGGGGAGAGAGCGGGGCAGTGGGATTAGTTTGGAATTTACACAGGGCTATGGGGAGAGAGTGAGGCAGTGGGATTAGTTTGGGATTGATACAGGGCTATGTTGAGAGAGCGGGGCAGTGGGATTAGTTTGGGATTGACACAGGGCTATGGGGAGAGAGTGGGGCAGTGGGATTAGTTTGGGATTGATACAGGGCTATGGGGAGAGCGGGGCAGAGGGATTAGTTTGGGATTGATACAGGGCTATGTTGAGAGAGCGGGCCATGGGGATTAGTTTGGGATTGTTCTAGCAAAGAGCCGTAACGGATAGAATGGTGTCTGTGCGGGAAGCATGTTTGGTTCTATCAGAAGTTTACTAAGAAGGCTAAACGGACTTGGTGATCTTGGCGGACAGAGACGGAACACATAATGAATCTCTGTGTGATATTTCTTCCCAAAACAAGCGCTCTACTCGGAACTCCTGCACGGCACGCGAGCCCCAGGTGGACAGAGGAAACGTAACAAGGATACCCTCAAAGCCTCCCTGATAAAGTGCAACATCCCCACCGACACCTGGGAGTCCCTGGGCCAAAGATTGCCCCAAATGGAGGAAGTGCATCCGGGAGGGCGCTGAGCACCTCGAGTCTCGTCGCCGAGAGCATGCAGAAACCAAGCGCAGGCAGCGGAAGGAGCGTGCGGCAAACCAGTCCCATCCTCCCCTTCCCTCAACCACTGTCTGTCCCACCTGTGACAGGGACTCTGGCTCTCGAATTGGACTGTTCAGCCACCTGAGGACTCATTCTTAGAGTGGAAGCAAGTCTTCCTCGATTCCGAGGGATTGCCTATGATGATGATAGGGTAGAAAAATGCCCCCTGGTGCTTTGCGGAGAGGTAATAGAAACATAGGGGCGTAGAAATTTACAGAGCAGAAGGAGGCCATTTCGGCCCATCGTGTCCGCGCCGGCCGACAAAGAGCCACACGGCCCTCAGACAGCAGCCCTGAAGGTTACATATAAACCATCGAACAATGACGGAAAGATAAAGAGCACCCAGCCCAACCAGTCCGCCCCACACAACTGCGACATCCCTTATACTGAAACATTCTACACTCCACTCCAACCGGAGCCATGTGATCTCCTGGGAGAGGCCAAAACCAGATTAAAAACCCAGGCCAATTTAGGGAGAAAAAATCTGGGAAAATCCCTCTCCAACCCATCCAGGCGATCGACACTAGTCCAGGAGATCACACCCTGGCCGTATTCTATTCCCTGCAGTACTTACTATTATATCTGCACCGTCCAACAAAAGGTCATCCAGTCTAATCCCAATTACCAGCTCTAGGTCCGTAACCCTGCAGGTTACTGCACTTTAAGTGCCCATCCAACCATCTCTTAAAAGTGGTGAGGGTTTCTGCATCCACCACTCTTCCAGGCAGCGAGTTCCAGATCCCCACAACCCTCTGTGTAAAGCCCCCCTCAAATCCCCTCTAAACCTTCCACCAACCACCTTAAAACTATGCTCCCTCGTAATGGACCCCTCCACCAATGGAAATAGACCCTTACTATCCACTATGTCCAGGCCCCTCAACATCTTGTGCACCTCAATGAGGTCTCCTCTCAACCTCCTCTGTTCCAATGAGAACAAACCCAGCCTATCCACAATCTGTCCCCATAACCATGCCTCATAATGTCCTCACAATGATGCAAAAAGATGGGGTTCTGAGACAACGCTGGACAGAGCAGGAGGGCCGAATAAAGTCGGTTTTAAGGAGGGTCTTCAAAGGAGGGCATGGAGAGACGGAGAGGTTTCGGGAGGGAATTCCAGAGCTTTGGAAAAGCCTGGGGCGGCTGAAGGCACGGCATTTCTGGGGCCGAGTTTAATGCTGCCCCTCGGAGCAAAGGACTGTCACTGTAAGTTGTTGCTCCCTGATCAAACTGCAAGGCCAAACCTTTCTCACCCAGCATTAAGTTGAAGACTTCGCCTAGCTTAGCCATCTCCAGGAAAAACACGTGAACCTCGTTGGTCTTTTTGGAGGCTATTGAGTTGATCTCCGGTTTGTTGATTTTCTCCCCAAGTCCAAACACGTAGACATCTGCGGGAGAATGAGGAATCGCTGAGTACAGTTGTGTAAAACAGCTAACAAGAAGTGACCTCCTATCACAAGAGCGGTGGACTCCAAGTGCAGCGAGATCTGTGTAGACGTTGCTCTCTCACTCACTTCAACTTAGAAGAAAGGAAAATAAAAAGACTTGCGTTTGTATAGTGCCATTCACCACCTCAGTGCGTCCCCGAGCACTTTACAGCCTATTAAGTACTTTTACAAAATGCAGTCACTGTTGTAATATGGGAAACGCAGCAGCCAATTTGGGCACAGCAAGCTCCCACCAACAGCAATGTGATATACAAATCCCCTGGGAGGACAGACACACCAACGTTAGCGTCCTCGACCAGGCCAACATCCCCAGCACTGACCACACTCGACCAGCTCCGCTGGGCGGGCCACATTGTCCGCATGTCCCACAGACACGAGACTCCCAAAAGCAAGCGCTCTACTCGGGAAACTCCTTCACGGCAAACGAGCCAAAGGTGGGCAGAGGAAACGTTACAAGGGACACCCTCAAAGCCTCCCTGATAAAGTGCAACATCTCCACCGACACCTGGGAGTCCCTGGCCAAAGACCGCCCTAAGTGGAGGAAATGCATCCGGGAGGGCGCTGAGCACCTCGAGTCTCGTCGCCGAGAGCATGCAGAAACCAAGCGCAGGCAGCGGAAGGAGCGTGCGGCAAACCAGACTCCCCACCCTCCCCTTCCCTCAACCACTGTCTGTCCCACCTGTGACAGGGACTGTGGCTCCCGTATTGGACTGTTCAGCCACCTGAGAACTCATTTTAAGAGTGGAAGCAATGCTTCCTCGATTCCGAGGGACTACCTATGATGATGATGGATAACCGGATAACCTGTTTTTTGTGTTGTTGATGGAGGGATAAATATTGACCAGGACACGGGGGATAACCCCCTGCCCTTATTCGAAATACTGCCACCTGAGAGGGCAGATGGGACCTCGGTTTAACATCTCATCTGAAAGACGGCACCTCCGACAGTGCAGCGCTCCCTCAGTTTTGTAATGTTGATTGACGGCTAAATATTGGCTCAGGATACCGAGGATAACTCACCTGCTAGTACGTATGAACATAAGAAATTGGAGCAGGAGTAGGCCATATGGCCCCTCGAGCCTGCTCCGCCATTTAATACGATCATGGCTGATCCGATCATGGACTCAGGTCCACTTCCCTGCCCGCTCTCCATAACCCCTTATTCCCCTTTTCCTTGAGACAATCACTATCACTAGGGAGCTAGTGCTGGACAGGCTAATGGGACTGAAGGTAGACAAGTCCCCTGGTCCTGATGAAATGCATCCCAGGGTATTAAAAGAGATGGCGGAAGTTATAGCAGATACATTCGTTATAATCTATCAAAATTCTCTGGACTCTGGGGAGGTACCAGCGGATTGGAAAGCAGCTAATGTAACGCCTCTGTTTAAAAAAGGGGGCAGACAAAAGGCAGGTAACTATAGGCCGGTTAGTTTAACATCTGTAGTGGGGAAAATGCTTGAAGCTATCATTAAGGAAGAAATAGTGGGACATCTAGATAGGAATAGTGCAATCAAGCAGACGCAACATGGATTTATGAAGGGGAAATCATGTTTAACTAATTTACTGGAATTCTTTGAGGATATAACGAGCATGGTGGATAGAGGTGTACCGATGGATGTGGTGTATTTAGATTTCCAAAAGGCATTCGATAAGGTGCCACACAAAAAGGTTACTGCAGAAGATAAAGGTACGCGGAGTCAGAGGAAATGTATTAGCATGGATCGAGAATTGGCTGGCTAACAGAAATCAGAGAGTCGGGATAAATGGGTCCTTTTTGGGTTGGAAATCGGTGGTTAGTGGTGTGCCACAGGGATCGGTGCTGGGACCACAACTGTTTACAATATACATAGATGACCTGGAAGAGGGGACAGAGTGTAGTGTAACAAAATTTGCAGATGACACAAAGATTAGTGGGAAAGCGGGTTGTGTAGAGGACACAGAGAGGCTGCAAAGAGATTTAGATAGGTTAAGCGAATGGGCTAAGGTTTGGCAGATGGAATACAATGTCGGAAAATGTGAGGTCATCCACCTTGGGAAAAAAAACAGTAAAAGGGAATATTATTTGAATGGGGAGAAATTACAACATGCTGCGGTGCAGAGGGACCTGGGGGTCCTTGGTCCTCGTTGGAGTTCAGAAGGATGAGGGGTGATCTTATAGAAACATTTAAAATAATGAAGGGGATAGACAGGATAGAGGCAGAAAGGTTGTTTCCACTGGTCGGGGAGACTAGAACTAGGGAGCACAGCCTCAAAATACGGGGGAGCCAATTTAAAACCGAGTTGAGAAGGAATTTTTTCTCCCAGAGGGTTGTGAATCTGTGGAATTCTCTGCCCAAGGAAGCAGTTGAGGCTAGCTCATTGAATGTGTTCAAATCACAGATAGATAGATTTTTAACCAATAAGGGAATTAAGGGTTATGGGGAGCGGGCGGGTAAGTGGAGCTGAGTCCACGGCCAGATCAGCCATGATCTTGTTGAATGGCGGAGCAGGCTCGAGGGGCTAGATGGCCTACTCCTGTTCCTAATTCTTATGTTCTTATGTTCTTATCGGTTAAGAAACTGTCTATCTCTGTCTTACATTTATTCAATGTCCCGGCTTCCACAGCTCTCTGAGGCAGTGAATTCCACAGATGTACAATCCTCTGAGAGAAGAAATTTCTCCTCATCTCAGTTTTAAATGGGCGGCCCCTTATGCTAAGATGATGCCCCCTAGTTCTAGTCTCCCCCATCAGTGGAAACACCCTCTCTGCATCCACCTTGTCAAGCCCCCTCATAATCTTATACGTTTCGATAAGATCACCTCTCATTCTTCTGAATTCTAACCTTTTATATGGCACCTTGTCAAATGCCTTCTGGAAGTCCAAATACACCACATCCACTGGTTCCCCTTTATGTTACATCCTCAAAGAATTCCAGCAAATTTGTCAAACATGACTTCCCCTTTCATAAATCCATGCTGACTCTGACCGAATTTTGCTTTTCCTAATGTCCTGCTACTGCTTCTTTAATAATGGACTCCCAACATTTTCCCAACCACAGATGTTAGGCTAACTGGTCTATAGTTTCCTGCTTTTTGTCTGCCTCCTTATTTAAATAGGGGCATTGCATTTGCAGTTTCCCAATCTGCTGGGAATTCCCCAGAATCCAGGGAATGTTGGTAAATTACAACCAATGCATCCACAATCCCTGCAGCCACCTCTCTTCAGGCCCGAGGATGCAAGCCTTCGAAATGGTGCCATGGGATTCTTTACATGCACCTGAGAGGGCAGACGGGGCCTCGGTTTATCCGAAAGATTGCACCTTTGGCAGTGCGGCACTCCCTCAGCGCTGCACTGGAATATCTAGATCTTTGTGCTCAAGTCCCTGGAGTGGGACTTGAACCCACAGCCTTGCTGACTCCGAGGCGAGAGTGCTGCCCACTGAGCCATGGCTGACACTGAGGAGAGATGTCGTATTACAAGTGAAGAGGAGGTGAGGTCTATATAGACAAGTCTCACTCATGTTGTTCACCAGTAAGTAGAATCGAGGGGCTGATTAATTTCCCCACCACGGGTCAAGTTGAAATTGCCCCCAAATTTGTATCTGCATTGAGGGAGGAATGAGCTGGCCAGGATCCTGGGGCAACCCCCAGTTTGCTTCAAAGAGGGGCGTGTGATAATCAGTGTCCTCCTCAATCACCAGATCCAGGTGAGAGACACAAATCAAAGAGCAAGTTATTGTGAACCTGTGGAATTCTCGACCACAGAAAGTTGTTGAGGCCAGTTCGTTGGATATATTCAAAAGGGAGTTAGATGTGGCCCTTACGGCTAAAGGGATCAAAGGGTATGGAGAGAAAGCAGGAATGGGGTACTGAAGTTGCATGATCAGCCATGGTCATATTGAATGGTGGTGCAGGCTCGAAGGGCCGAATGGCCTACTCCTGCACCTATTTTCTATGTTTCTATGATTCTTGGCCGTGACCACCTTTATCCCAGCCAATGGTGGGCGGGGGTTCGACCTATAGTGCGGGAGGCTTTTGTGGGCTCCCACAACCCGTACAACGAAAGGAGCTGGGGGTGGGCTTTACCAATCCCACCGCTCAGCTGTATCCGGGAATCCCAAGATGGAGTTGCAATGACTCTGAGTGTAGGGAGGATGTTTCCCCGGGCTGGGACTTCTAGAACCAGGAGTCACACAGTCTCAGAATCAGGGGTCGGCCATTTAGGACAGAGATGAGGAGAAACTTCTAACATAAGAACATAAGAAATAGGAGCAGGAGCGGGCCATACGGCCCCTCGAGCCTGCTCCGCCATTTAATACGATCATGGCTGATCTGATCATGGAGTCAGCTCCACTTCCCCGCCCGCTCCCCATAACCCCTTATTCCTCTCCCCATAACCCCTCACTCCCTTATCGGTTAAGAAACTAACTCTTTTCTTAAATTTATTCAATGTCCCAGCTTCCACAGCTCTCTGAGGCAGCGAATTCCACAGATTTACAACCCTCTGAGAGAAGAAATTCCTTCTCATCTCAGTTTTAAATGGGCGACCCTTTATTCTAAGACCATGCCCCCTAGTTCTAGTCTCCCCCATCAGTGGAAACATCCTCTCTGCATCCACCTTGTCAAGCCCCCTCATAATCTTATACGTTTCGATAAGATCACCTCTCATTCTTCTGAATTCCAATGAGTAGAGGCCCAACCTCCTCAACCTTTCCTCATAAGTCAACCCCCTCATCCCCGGAATCAACCGAGTGAACCTTCTCTGAACTGCCTCCAAAGCAAGTATATCCTTTCATAAATATGGAAACCAAAACTGCACGCAGTATTCCAGGTGTGGCCTCACCAATACCCTTCAGATCTTTGGAATTCTCTACCCCAGAGGGCTGTGGAGGCTCATTCTTTGAATGTATTCAAGACAGAGATCAATAGATTTTTGGATATTAAGGGAATCAAGGGATATGGGGACAGTGCAGGAAAGTGGAGTTGAGGTCGAAGGTCAGCCATGATGGTATTAAATGGCGGAGCAGGCTCGAGGGGCCGAATGGCCGACTCCTGCTCCTATTTCTTATGCTGTTCTGACTCTTGCTCTCGCATTGCTCTTTTTGTGTTATCCCCAGTTACTTCGAACAGATTGAGGGCTCCGGGACAGAGGCAGTTCAGGACCTCTCTCATCACCCCTCCCCTCCCATCTCCTCCCCTCCCCTCCCGGGACCTCCACTCCCCTCCCTGGGACCTCCCCAGCACCTCCCCTCCCCACGACCTCCCCCCCCCTCCCCTCCCCTTCCCTCCCTGGGACCTCCCCTCCCCTCCCTGGGACCTCCCCTCCCCTCCCTGGGACCTCCTCTCACCTCCCTCCCCACGACCTCCCCTCCACTCACCTCCCCTCTCCTCCCACCCCTTCCCTCCCCTCCCTGGGACCCCCCTCCACTCCCTGGGACCTCCTCTCCCCTCCCTGGGACCTCCACTCCCCTCCCTGGGACCTCCCCAGCACGTCCCCTCCCCACGACCTCCCCTCCCCTCCCCTCACCTCCCCTCCCTGGGACATCCCCTCCACTCCCTAGGACCTCCTCTCCCCTCCCCTCCCTGGGACCTCCCCTCCCCTCTCTGGGACCTCCCCTCCACTCCCTGAGACCTCCCCTCCCTTCCCTGAGACCTCCTCTCACCTCCGCCTTAACCTCGCCTCCACTCCCCTCCCCTCACCTCCCCTCCATGGGACCTCTCCTCCCTCCCCTCCCCGGGACCTCCCTTCCCTCCCCTCCCTGGGACCTCCCTTCCCTCCCCTCCCCGGGAGCTCCCCTCCTCTCCCTGGGACCTCCACTACCCTTCCCGGGACCTCCACTTCCCGGGACTAAAGCAAGGGATTGATGCAGTTCAGAGATCGTGCCCCCTAATATCATCCTCCGTGTCATGTATTCAACTATCATTGTAACCCATGTATAAGCTGACCTAAGTTGTATACCTTGAGAACTTTGACCACAAGGGGGTGAACTTGTGGGAGACACTCCAAACCTGGACTTTCAGGTATAAAAGGGGAAGCTCCACCCACCTTCATCACTTGAGGTCTTGGTAATAAAGGTAACTGGTCACAGAGTGACCTTCTCTCAAGTATGGGCCTTGTGTGCATTTATACTGCATAGTCAGGACATATTATTGGCGACGAGAAACTGAGATTTAAACCACGCGAGCATGGCCACTAGCAGCACAGAAGAGAGGTACTGTGTTGGTGATGATTGGGATGACTTTATTGAGAGACTACAGCAAAGTTTTGACACTAAGGAATGGCTGGGACAGGATTCGGCCGACAAACGCAGGGCTCATCTCCTGACGGTTTGTGGATCCAGAACGTACTCCCTGATGAAGGACCTTCTAGCACCAGAGAAGTCGGTGGACAAGACGTTCGAAGAGCTCAGTAAGTTGATCGGGGAACACCTTAAACCGGCGAGCAGCATGCACATGGCGAGACACCGGTTTTACACACACCGGCGGCGAGAAGGGCAAAGCGTTCCAGACCTCGTGGCAGATCTCCGGTGACTGGCGAGCCTATGTAAGTTCCCAGATGCATGCAGAGCGGAGATGCTGCGAGACTTTTTTATCGAGGGCATCGGGCCGCTGGGGTTTTCAGGAAACTGATTGAGACCAAAGACTTGACCTTGGAAGTGGCGGCTCTGATAGCCCAGACATTTATCTCAGGGGAGGAAGAGACCAGAATGATGTATGACAAAAATCTTGGCTCAAATGCGGCAAACGACCAGGGAGTCAACATTGTTAACACGGCACACAGTTCTCTAGGCAGACAAGGGCAATCGGACATGCCCGAGCATATAGTCGAACCCAAAGGGGGAATTCAACAGAGACAATGGCTAGCTGAACGGCGATTCATGCCATCGCAAGGGACAATGCGGCCAGTAATGGGGCCATCAACACCTGTTAATGATGCGCTTAAGGACAGTTACACAAACAGTCAGAGACGATCGACTGGTAATGGACCTTTTGTTTACAACAACGGGGACTCCAGCTCATGCTGGAGGTGTGGAGGCAAACACCCAGCCAGAGCTTGCAGGTATCAGCAATATACCTGCAGAACCTGCAACGTCAGCGGTCACTTGGCACTTATCTGTAGGAAGCCTGCAGCCAGGTTGATGTACGAGGAGGACAGGCCCGATGTAAGCCCTACGAGGCCAAATAAATACTGGGGGAAATCGTTGGAAGCTGAAGTTCAGCGAGTTCATGTGGAGCACGTATACAGTTCATATACCAGGACACCACCGATAATGATGAAAGTGCTCCTCAATGGCATCCCAGTATTAATGGAGCTAGACACGGGTGCCAGCCAGTCCCTGATGGGTATCAAACAGTTCGAAAAGTTGTGGGCATCCAAGGCCAGGAGGCCAAAATTATCACCGATTGACGCACAGCTACGGACTTACACAAAGCAGATCATTCCGGTGCTAGGCAGTGCCACGGTAGTCGTGACCCACAAAGATTTGGAGAACAGGTTGCCACTCTGGATTGTCCCGGGGGAAGGTCCCGCACTACTGGGGAGGAGTTGGCTTGCTGTCATGAACTGGAAATGGGGCGATGTCAATGCAATTTCCTCTGTGGAGCGAGTATCATGCTCACAGGTCCTGGACAAATTTGACTCATTATTTCAACCCGGCATTGGCACTTTCATGGGGGCCAAGGTAGTGATTCACATGAACCCAGACGCCAGACCAGTACACCACAAGGCCAGAGCGGTGCCGTACGTGATGCGGGAAAAGATAGAAGGCGAATTGGACCACCTGCTGAGGGAAGGCATCATCTCGCCAGTCGAATTCAATGACTGGGCGAGCCCGATTGTGCCGGTGCTCAAGGCGGATGGGTCGGTCAGGATATGTGGCGATTACAAGGCCATCATCAATCGGGTGTCACTCCAAGACCAGTACCCGCTACCGAGAGCGGAGGACCTCTTTGCGACGCTATCCGGTGGCAAACTTTTTTCAAAATTAGACCTGACCTCAGCTTACATGACCCAGGAGCTGGCGAGTGAGTCGAAGAAGCTGACCACCATCACGACACACAAGGGATTGTTTGAGTACAACAGATGTCCGTTCGGGATTCGCTCGGCCGCCGCGATCTTTCAGCGAAATATGGAAAGCCTCCTCAAGTCGATTCCAGGGACGGTGGTTTTTCAGGACGACATCCTCATCACGGGTTACGATACTGAAGAACACCTCCACAACCTGGAGGAAGTGCTACGCAGACTGGACCGGGTAGGTCTGCGACTGAAAAAGGCGAAATGCGTCTTCTTAGTTCCAGAGGTAGAATTCCTGGGGATAGGGTAGCAGCAGACGGGATCAGCCCTACTGCGTCCAAGACGGAAGCGATCCAGAGAGCACCCAGACCCCGTAACACGACGGAGCTGCGTTCGTTCCTGGGGCTCCTGAACTATTTTGGTAACTTTCTTCCCAAATTGAGCATGCTGCTAGAGCCGCTACACGTGCTCCTACGCAAAGGTCATGAATGGGTCTGGGAGGACAGCCAGGAAAGGACTTTTAATAGAGCACACAATTTGTTATGTTCCAACAATCTGTTAACACTATATGACCCATGTAAGAAACTTGTGTTAACATGTGATGTATCGTCCTATGGGGTCGGGTGTGTGTTGCAGCATGTCAATGCCAAGGGTCAGTTACAGCCGGTAGCTTATGCCTCCAGAAGTCTGTCCCAGGCAGAAAGGGGCTACGGGATGGTAGAAAAGGAAGCGCTTGCATGTGTATATGCGGTAAAAAAAATGCACCAGTACCTGTTTGGCAGGAAATTTGAGCTGGAGACAGATCACAAACCCCTAACATCCCTTTTGGCCGACAACAAGGCCATAAATGCAAACGCATCGGCCCGCATACAGAGGTGGGCACTTACGTTAGCCGCCTATGACTACACAATTCGGCACAGACCGGGCACCGAAAACTGCGCCGATGCACTCAGCAGGCTCCCACTAGCCACCACTGAGGGGGCTCCCGAGCATGCTGCTGAGATGGTCATGGCTGTTGAAGCTTTCGGAAGCGAAGGCTCACCCGTGACAGCCCGTCAGATTAAAGTCTGGACAAATAGAGACCCGCTATTGTCTCTAGTCAAGAAATGTGTCCTGAATGGGGACTGGACAGCCACGTACAGGGCATGCCCTGAGAAATTTAAACCATTTTATAGGCACAAGGATGAACTCTCGATTCAGGCCGATTGCCTACTGTGGGGAAACTGAGTAGTCATGCCCCAGAAGGGCAGAGAGGTGTTTATCAGAGAACTCCACAATGAGCACCCGGGCATTGTCACGATGAAGGCAATTGCCAGGTCACACGTTTGGTGGCCAGGGAAAGACGCAGATCTGGAACTTTGTGTTCGCAGCTGGGCAACGCACCCAGGGAAGCCCCCCTTAGCCCCTGGCCATGGCCCGCCAAGCCATGGTCATGCATCCATGTGGACTATGCAGGTCCTTTCATGTGGAAAATGTTTTTGGTTGTAGTAGACGCCTACTCCAAATGGATCGAGTGTGACATTTTAAATTCAAGCACATCTTCTGCCACGGTAGAAAGTCTACAGTCAATGTTCGCCGCCCACGGTCTACCGGACATCTTGGTCAGCGACAGTGGCCCGTGCTTCACAAGCACTGAATTCCAGGACTTCATGGCAGGCAATGGAATTAACCATGTTAGAACGGCACCGTTCAAGCCGGCCTCAAACGGCCAGGCAGAACGAGCAGTGCAGATAATCAAACAGGGGATGCTCAGAATCCAAGGGGGTTCCCTACAAAGCTGCTTATCACGCCTCCTGTTGGCCAATAGATCCCGACCACACTCGCTCACAGGGGTTCCACCCGCAGAGCTACTAATGAAAAGGATGCTCAAAACCAGGTTATCCCTTATGCTATGAAAGAAATTGTTGAGAGCAGGCGTCAGTCACAATGTGACTACCATGACAGGAATGCGAGGGCACGATGTATTGATGTCAATGACCCTGTTTTTGTCCTTAATTACGCTGCAGTGACAAAAGGCAGGTAACTATAGGCTGGTTAGTTTAACATCTGTAGTGGGGAAAATGCTTGAAACTATCATTAAGGAAGAAATAGTGGGACATCTGGATAGGAATAGTGCAATCAAGCAGACGCAACATGGATTCATGAAGGGGAAATCATGTTTAACTAATTTACTGGAATTCTTTGAGAATATAACGAGTATGGTGGATAGAGGTGTACCGATGGATGTGGTGTATTTAGATTTCCAAAAGGCATTCGATAAGGTGCCACACAAAAGGTTACTGCAGATAAAGGTACGCGGAGTCAGAGGAAATGTGTTAGCATGAATAGAGAATTGGCTGGCGAACAGAAAGCAGAGAGTCGGGATAAATGGGTCCTTTTCGGGTTGGAAATCGGTGGTTAGTGGTGTGCCACAGGGATCGGTGCTGGGACCACAACTGTTTACAACATACATAGATGACCTGGAAGAGGGGACAGAGTGTAGTGTAACAAAATTTGCAGATGACACAAAGATTAGTGGGAAAGTGGGTTGTTTAGAGGACACAGAGAGGCTGCAAAGAGATTTGGATAGGTTAAGCGAATGGGCGAAGGTTTGGCAGATGGAATACAATGTCGGAAAGTGTGAGGTCATCCACCTTGGGAAAAAAAACAGTAAAAGGGAATATTATTTGAATGGGGAGAAATTACAACATGCTGAGGTGCAGAGGGACCTGGGGGGTCCTTGTGCATGAATCCCAAAAAGTTAGTTTGCAGGTGCAGCAGGTAATCAGGAAGGCGAATGGAATGTTGGCCTTCATTGCGAGAGGGATGGAGTACAAAAGCAGGGAGGTCCTGCTGCAACTGTACAGGGTATTGGTGAGGCCGCACCTGGAGTACTGCGTGCAGTTTTGGTCACCTTACTTAAGGAAGGATATACTGGCTTTGGAGGGGTACAGAGATGATTCACGAGGCTGATTCCGGAGATGAGGGGGTTACCTTATGATGATAGATTGAGTAAGAACATAAGAATTAGGAACAGGAGTAGGCCATCTAGCCCCTCGAGCCTGCTCCACCATTCAATAAGATCATGGCTGATCTGGCCGTGGACTCAGCTCCACTTACCCGCCCGCTCCCCGTAACCCTTAATTCCCTTATTGGTTAAAAATCTATCTATCTGTGACTTGAAAACATTCAATGAGCTAGCCTCAACTGCTTCCTTGGGCAGAGAATTCCACAGATTCACAACCCTCTGGGAGAAGAAATTATTTCTCAACTCGGTTTAAAATTGGCTCTCCTGTATTTTGAGGCTACTCAATAGACTGTGACTTTACTCGTTGGAGTTCAGAAGGATGAGGGGTGATCTTATAGAAACATTTAAAATAATGAAAAGGATAGACAAGATAGAGGCAGAGAGGTTGTTTCCACTGGTAGGGGAGACTAGAACTAGGGGTCACAGCCTCAAAATACAGGGGAGCCAATTTAAAACCGAGTTGAGAAGGAATTTCTTCTCCCAGAGGGTTGTGAATCTGTGGAATTCTCTGCCCAAGGAAGCAGTTGAGGCTAGCTCATTGAATGTATTCAAGTCACAGATAGCTAGATATTTAACCAATTAGGAAATTAAGGGTTACGGGGAGCGGGCGGGTAAGTGGAGCTGAGTCCACGGCCAGATCAGCCATGATCTTGTTGAATGGCGGAGCAGGCTCGAGGGGCTAGATGGCCTACTCCTGTTCCTAATTCTTATGTTCTTATGTTTTTAAATGGCTTCCAAGCACTGTGATTGCCAAAGAGGGGAATAGGGTTTTGCTAGCTAAACTTACCAATGGACAAATCTGCCACAAACACCTGGATCAAACAAAAAGGAGGTTCAGCATCCCCATAGAAGAAGCAGAGGAAGAACACGATGTAGAGTTCACTCCACCACAGGTGACCGAACATTGGAACCAAAGGGAGGAAAGCCCAGTCACTGTGGGCAGTCCGGACAGGCCTGAGGCACCGCAAACAGCAGACACTCAGGCCAGCGCCAACAACTGGAGCCCCAACTCAGGCGCTCTACAAGGGAGCGTAAACCACCAGAGAGACTCAACCTGTGATCCCAATGAGACTTTCAGGGGGAGGTGATGTCATGTATTTAACCAGCATTGTAACCCATGTATAAACTGACCTAAGTTGTACACCTTGAGAACATTGACCACAAGGGGGTGAACTTGTGGGAGACACTCCTAACCTGGTCTCTCAGGTATAAAAGGGGAAGCTCCACCCACCTTCACTCTCTTGAGGTCTTGGTAATAAAGGTAACTGGTCACAGAGTGACCTTCTCTCAAGCATGGGCCTCGTGTGCGTTTATACTGTATAGTAAGGACATATTACTCCGCATTCCTGGGACATTGTAAGATGTGTGACTGTCAAACTGCCATTTATTTACCGAGATAATCCTCCCGCGAATTCCCGATGTCCAGGAAGATCCGGATGCGCTCCATCATCGGTTTGGGATTCCCTCCTGTGTTGGCTCTCCCTGCAAAAATAGCCGGAACGTCTTAAGTTTCCCCTTGTTAAAATAAAATGAAGGAATGGCAGCCTGCGGTTAATCATGATCTTAACCCCCCCCACCCCCACCCCACAACCCCCGCATCCCCCCCTCAGCCCTGCTCCCATTCTCTCTGGGGGCAGCGGGTACAAGGAAGATGGCTGCACTAGACGGAGCGGCCCCTGGGCTGCGCGCATCATCGGAGCAGGCCGGGGGGGCGGAAGGAGCAGTGTGGCGGTGTACCTCTCCAGGGAGCAGCACGTGTTGGAGCAGGAGGGCGACAGCAGCAAAGAGGGACGTCACCAAGGTCCTGGTCGGTGATTGGAGCGCGGGCAGGTACAGCAGGAGCGGCGAGGTCGGGGCGAAGGAGCGACGAGAGACTGCGGTGGGACGTGATCGGGGCCCGGGAGAGGCGAGAGTTCGGGGCCCCAGAAGAGCCGAGGGCCCAGGGGCAGCACGGGCCCAGCCCACACTGCGGTATGTGAGCGCACTGGGTCCGTGCAGCAGAGCAGGTCTCCAGCCGTCCTGGTTAACCCTTGCCACTGGATAAAGGCCGAGCTCTGTCAAGCCCGTGTGGTGGCTGATGTGTGACGGTCACCACACGTTAAAACAATCCAGGCTCAGGCATCTTCCACCCTTCAATTGGAGTTCAGGTCCTTCATTGAAACACCTGTGAACCCGTCCTTTTTTGGCATGGAAGTAAGTTATCCTCGCTTCGAGGGACCGCCTCTGATGATGATGTGTCATCGATAACAGTCTGTGCGTGGAATCAAAGGAACTGCTCTGTTTCTGATTGCTATGTGATCTGGTTTGTGTACAGTAATTCATGACATCGTCTGTATGTTAATTATCTGTATGTACTATGCAAGGAAACAAGAATTCAAAGGCTTTTTTGGTATAAAGGTGAGAGAGTAAGCTGTTTTGAGACACTAGACATTAGACACTGGAAACTCAGAAGGGGTGTGTGTGTCACAGTAGCTACGGAAACCGGAACAGAGAGCTGCCTTTGCGTGATGTGTCTCAGTAACTTTCATACTTGGTCTGTATAGTATGAATGTCTAAATAAAAGACCTGACTACCATTTACTACAACTGAGTGTGTGTGTGTGTGTGTAATTCAACGTTTAAAGCAACAAACCGAAGGGAGCAAGAAAGCTGTACTACAGACAGACTGTTGAGTGATAAGGGAGTCAAGGGTTACGGGGAGCGGGCGGGGAAGTGGAGCTGAGTCCATGATCGGATCAGCCATGACCGTATTAAATGGCGGAGCAGGCTCGAGGGGCCGAATGGCCGGCTCCTGCTCCTATTTCTTATGTTCCTATATCCGTACCGTCGGTGAAGAGCATGATGACATGCCGCACATCTTTCCAGACCAATGGCTCATTTTTCATTGCTGCCTTCTGAAAACTCATCATCTCCAAAATAGTTCGCAAAGCTCCAGTCATGTTCGTCCCTGTGTTGCTGCCGTCCTCGAAATCTGAGGGATAGATGGCAAGAGTCAAATCCGAAGGTCTGTCCACCCAACTGGTGCAGCCCCACCGCGAGCCGAGAAATAAAATGACACAGATGCGATGAAGGGGGGGGGGGGCGTTGTTTCAGCAGGTCGATGCGAGGGGGATTGCTGCAGCATATGCACCGGGGATAGTTTTAAAAACTGTTTGTTTTATCCGTTGAGCAAGGGGATTGCTGCACCTTATGCTCCGAGATGTTTAAAAAAATGTTGTAGTTATCCGTTGAGCAAGGGGATTGCTGCACCTTATGCTCCGAGATGTTTAAAAAAATGTTGTAGTTATCCGTTGAGCAAGGGGATTGCTGCACCGTATGCTCCGAGATGTTTTAAAAAATGTTGTATTTATCCGTTGAGCAAGGGGATCGCTGCAGCGTATGCTCCGAGATGTTTAAAAAAATGTTGTAGTTATTCGTTGAGCAAGGGGATCGCTGCACCGTATGCTCCGAGATGTTTAAAAAAATTTTGTATTTATCCGTTGAGCAAGGGGATCGCTGCAGCGTATGCTCCGAGATGTTTAAGAAAACAGGATTTGAGCACCTAATCCAGGCCGACACTCCCATTGCAGTGCTCAGGGAGTGCTGCCCTGTTGGAGTGCCGTCTTTCAGTTAAGACATTAAATCGAGTCATGAGAGGGGGTCCAGAACAAAACCACAACAACTTGTGTTTATATAGCGCCTTTAATGTAGTAAAATGTCCCAAGGCGTTTCACAACTGTGTTATGAGACAAAACAGATAAATTTGACACTGAGCCATGTAAGGAGAAATTAGCGCAAGTGACCAAAAGCTCGGTCAAAGAGGGAGGTTTTAAGGAGCGTCTTGAAGGAGGAGAGCGAGGTGGGGAGGCGGAGAGGTTTAGGGAGGGAGTTCCAGAGCTTGGGGCCCAGGCAGCTGAAGGCACGGCCACCGATGGTGGAGCGATTATAATCAGGGATGGTCAGGAGGGCAGAATTAGAGGAGTGCAGACATCTCGGGGGGTTGTGGGGCTGGAGGAGATTACAGAGATAGGGAGGGGCAAGGGCCATGGAGGGATTTGTAAACAAGGAGGAGAATTTTGAAATCGAGGCATTGCTTCGTTGCTTTACCAGGAGCCAGTGTCGGTTGGCGAGCACAGGGGGTGATGGGTGAGCGGGACTTGGTGCGAGTTAGGACACGGGGCAGCGAGCACAAGGGGTGATGGGTGAGCGGGACTTGGTGCGAGTTAGGACACGGTGGCTGCTGAGCTTTGGATGACCTTAAGTTTACGGAGGGTAGAGTGTGGGAGGCCGGCCAGGAGCGCGTTGGAATGGTCAAGTCTAGAGGTCACAAAGGCACGGATGAGGGCTTCAGCAGCAGATGAGCTGAGGCAAGGGGACGGAGACGGGCGATGTCGGGAAGGACTTCTTCACACAAAGGGTGGTGGGAATCTGGAAACTCTCCCCCCCGAAAAAAGCTGTTGAGGCTGGGGGTGGGGGGGGGGGGAGGGGGGCCTTCAAATGAGCGTGACAAAAATGAGATCGAGTTTTGTTGCGTAAGGGCATTAAGGGTTGGAGTTGGGCTACAGATCAGCCATGATCTCATTGGAGGGCGGGACAAGATCGTGGGGCTGAATGGCCTCCTCCTGCTCCCATATTGAAGAATGGGACTTGAGATGGGGTGTACTGAACAACCTTGGGGAAAGGGTGAGGTGATGGCACCCATGGCAACTGGCTTTCGGCTGAATATTGAATATACGAACGGAAAGTATTAATCTACCTTCGTATTTAAGCTCGGACAATGTGAGGGCAACATCTCTTGAGAAATTCGACCCATCATCCGCGATATTCACAACAATTTTGGACCTCGAGCCGAAGGTAATCACTCCGTATCTCACCCCAACTTCAAAGCGACTGATCTAAGACGAGCGGGAAAGTGCACAAGAACATCAGAAACAGGAGCAGGAGTCGGCCATTCGGCTACTGGAGCCTGCACCGCCATTCAATATGATCATGGCTGATCCTCTATCTCAACACCATATTCCCGCTTTCTCCCCATACCCCTCGATCTATCTCCCTCTTAAATATATTCAGTGACTTGGCCTCCACAGCCTTCTGTGGTAGAGAATTCCACAGGTTCACCACCCTCTGAGTGAGAACATTTCTCCTCATCTTGGTCCTAAATTTCCTACCCCGTATCCTGAGACTGTGACCCCTTGTTCTAGACTTCCCAGCCCCGGGGAAACATCCTCCCCACATCCAGTCTGTCCAACCCCATCAGAATTTTATACCTTTCAATGAGATCCCCTCTCATTCTTCTAAACTCTAGTGAATACAGGCCCAGTCGACCTAATCTCTCCTCATACCACAGTCCTGCCATCCCAGGAATCAGTCTGGTGAACCTTCGCTGCACTCCCTCTGTGGCAAGTGTATCCTTTCTTAGGTAAGGAGACCAAAACTACACACAATACTCCAGGTGTGGTCTCAGCAAGGCCCTGTATAACTGTAGTAAGACATCCTTGCTCCTGTACTCAAACCCTCTTGCAATGAAGGCCAACATACCATTTGCCCCTAACTGCTTGCTGCACCTGCCTGTTTGCTTTCAATGACTGGTGTACAAGGACACCCAGGTCCCTCTGTACATCGACACTTCCCAAGCCATCACCATTTAAATAATACTTTGGAAGGAAAAACATAAGGACAAAGTGAATAACTTCACATTTATCCACGTTATACTGCATCTGCCATGTGTTTGCCCACTCACTCAACCTATCCAAATCGCCTTGCAGCATCTCTGCATCCTCCTCACAACTCACAATCCCACCTAGTTTTGTGTCGTTAGCAAACTTGTAAATATTACATTTGGTTCCCTCATCCAAATCATTTATATATATTGTGAATAGCTGATCTTCTACCTCAACTCCGCCTTCCTGCCCTATCCCCATATCCCTAAATTCCCTTTGTTCCCATAAATCTATCGTCCTTAGCCTTGAATATACTCAATGACTGAACCTCCACAGCCCTCTGGGGTAGAGAATTCCAAAGATTCACCACCCTCTGAGTGAAGAAGTTTCTCCTCATCTCAGTCCTAAATGGCTGACCCCTGATTCTGAGACTCCCAAGCCAGAGGAAACATCCTCCCTGCATCTACCCTGTCAAGCCCTGTAAGAATTGTGTATCTTTCAATGAGATCACCTTTATTTAAGTTCAGGGCACTAGTTTGAGACCCAGCTTGCTCACTCTCAAACTGAATTTGAAATTCTACCATGCTATGATCACTCTTCCCAAGAGCATCCTTGACTACGAGATCATTAATTAATCCCGTCTCATTACGCATTATGAGGTCTAAAATAGTCTGCTCTCCTGTTTGGTTCTGCAACTTATTGTTCCTAGAAGCCATCCCAAATATACTTGATGAACTCTTCCTCAAGGCTACCCTTGCCAATTTGATTGGTCCAATCAATATGAAGATTAAAATCGCCCATGATTATTGCCGTACATTACTTTTGACAAGCCTCCATTATTTCTTGATTTATACTCTGACCTACAGTGTAGCTACTGTTAGGGGGCTATAGACCACTCCCACCAGTGACTCCCTGCCCTTATTTTTCCTTATCTCCACCCAGACTGATTCTACATCTTGATCTTCTGAGCCAATATCATTTCTCATTCATCATCAACATAGACAGTCCCTCGGAATCGAGGAAGACTTGCTTCCACTCTTAAAATGAGTTCTTAGGTGACTGAACAGTCCAATACGAGAATTACAGACTCTGTCACAGGTGGGACAGACAGTGGTTGAGGGAAGGGGAGGGTGGGACTGGTTTGCCGCACGCTCCTTCCACTGACTGCGCTTGATTTCTGCATGCTCTCGGTGACGAGACTCGAGGTGCTCAGTGCCCTCCCGGATGCACTTCCTCCACTCTAGGCGGTCTTTGGCCCAGGGACTTCCAGGTGTCGGTGGGGATGTTGCACTTTATCAGGGAGGCTTTGAGGGTGTCCTTGTAACGTTTCCTCTGCCCACCTTTGGCTCGTTTTCCGTGAAGGAGTTCCGAGTAGAGCGCTTGCTTTGGGAGTCTCGTGTCGGGGCATGCGGACAATGTGGCCCTGCCCAGCGGAGCTGATCGAGTGTGGTCAGTGCTTCGATGCTGGGGATGTTGGCCTGGTCGAGGACGCTAACGTTGGTGCGTCTGTCCTCCCAGGGGATTTGCAGGGTCTTGCAGAGACATCGTTGGTGGTATTTCTCTCGCGACTTGAGGTGACTACTGTACATGGTCCATGTCTCTGAGCCATACAGGAGGGCGGGTATTACTACAGCCCTGCACTGCACTGATCTCATCCTTCATTAACAAAACCACCCCACCCCCTTTTGCTTTGGGCTATCCTTCCATCACTGACTAAGAGAGGGTGGGGTGGGGGGGACGGTTCTGTATGTCAGTCAGGAGCCAGTCAGGAGCGTTGGTGTGGGCCACATTGTCCACATGCCAGACACGAGACTCCCAAAGCAAGCGCTCTACTCGGAACTCCTTCACGGCAAACGAGCCAAAGGTGGGCAGAGGAAACATTACAGGGACACCCTCAAAGCCTCCCTGATAAAGTGCAACATCCCCACCGACACCTGGGAGTCCCTGGCCAAAGACCAGTCCGCCCTAAGTGGAGGAAGTGCATCCGGGAAGGCGCTGAGCACCTCGAGTCTCATCGCCGAGAGCATGCAGAAATCAAGCGCAGGCAGCGGAAGGAGCGTGCGGCAAACCAGTCCCACCCTCCCCTTCCCTCAACCACTATCTGTCCCACCTGTGACACAGACTGTCCCCACCCTCTCCCTAAAAGGAGACAACCCACTTACCTAAACCTGGGGGCGTGGGTAACATAGGGAACCAGCCATTTCTGTGAGCCTCTCCAAATCTTTCTCTCTCTCTCTCTCTCTGTCTCTCGCTCTCTCTTTCGCTCTCTGTCTAACCTCTCTCTTCTCCCTCCTTTCTCTTTCTCGGTATGTCTGACTCTCCCTTTCGCTCTTGCTCATTCTCGTTCTGTCTCTCTCTCTCTCTGTTTTTCTCTCCTTTTCTCTTTCTCGCTCCCTCTCTCTCGGTCTCTCTTTCTCTCTGTTTCTCCCTCTCTCTTTCTTTTTCTGTCATGTGTGTACATACTGTTTGTAGCCACCGGATGGCGTCATTGTCGGAGGCCACAGAGCAGCACGCACATGATATAAAAGGCCAGCCATTTTGTGAGTCAGGCACTTTGGGCCTAAATAAAGCAGAGCCAAAGGTGTACCTTGTTCAGTTAAACAGTACTCAGTTTGAACCTTTATTGCATACATAACATTTGGCGATGAAAATACGAGAACCTTTGTTTGAAAAATGAGCACGATTGGTGTTTTAGAACGATTCATGGAGGGAGAAGATTGGGCAGACTTTGTGAGCCGTTTGAACCAGTACTTCATGGCCAACAAAATGAAGAGGGTTGACGATGAAGATTGGCGCTGGGCCGTGTTCCTCACCGTGTGCGGTTCAAAGATCTACAGTCTGATAAAGGATCTACTCATGCCTAGTGATCCAACAGAGAAAATGTACGAGGAGTTGTGTACATTGGTACAGGAGCACCTCAAGCCAGACGACGGCATCATCATCTCGAGATACAGGTTTGATACACACGTTCGATCGGAGGGCCAGAGCGCGGCGGAATTCGTTGCCGACCTGAGACGTCTAGCGGGACTGTGCAAGTTCGGGACGGTGTTGGCAGACATACTGCGGGACTTCTTTGTTATCGGTATCAACCACGAGGTGATCCTGTGCAAACTTCTGGCGGTGAAGGAGTTGGATTTAAAAAGGGCCATCCAGATCGTTCAGTCATGTATGACGACGGACAGGAGTCTAAAGCAAATATCGGTGAAGAACCGAACCTCGGCAAGTACTGTAAATGCGATTGATTCGGCGTTCGGCAGAGCAGCACATGGCAGAGCCTATCCGGCTGCGTTCGCGAAACCTGTGGCTGCCCAAAGTCCGCCAGCAGGAATGTATCCGACTCCTCCGTGTTGGCGTTGTGGGGGAAATCTCCGGCACCAGCAGGGCCGATTTCAGCAATATCGACGCAAAGGCTTTCTGAGAGTCGGGCATCTCCAGCGCAAGTGTCCACAGATGAGCAAGCGTGCTGCGATACACCACGTGGAGGATGAGAGCCAGACTAGCGTGGATCCGGATACGCAATCCGAGATACCAGAGGAGGAAGTGTATGGACTGTACTCCTTCATAACCAAGAGTGAACCAATTTTGATTAATGTGAAGTTTAACGGGATACCGGTATTGATGGAACTGGACACAGGGGCGAGTCAATCAATCATGAACGAGAGGGCATTTAATAAGCTGCGGGATACTAAGACTGTGAGGCCCAGGCTGAGCCCTGTTAATGCCAAGCTGCGCATGTACACCAAAGAACTGATAAAGGTGATTGGCAGTGCACAAATTAACGTGTCGTATAACGGTGCGGTTCACAAGATACCGCTGTGGATTGTTCCAGGCAATGGCCCAACGCTGCTCGGCAGGAGCTGGTTGGAGAAAATCAGATGTGACTGGAACGACATAAAGGCGTTGTCATCGGAGGAAGATACATGTGCCCAAGTATTGAGCAAGTTCCCCTCGCTGATCGAACCGGGTATCGGCAACTTCACGGGAGCCAAGGTGCAGATCCACGTGGACTCAGATGCAAGACCCATCCGTCGTAAAGCTCGGGCAGTTCCGTATCTGATGAGGGAGAAGGTCAAAATTGAACTGGACAGACTCCAGCGTGAAGAGATCCTTTCACCGGTCGAATTTAATGAATGGGCCAGCCCCATTGTTCCTGTGCTGAAAAGTGATGGCACGGTCAGAATCTGTGGAGACTACAAGGCTACGATCAACAGGGTTTTGAAACAGGATCAGTACCCATTACTGAAGGTTGATGACTTGTTCGCGATGCTAGCCGGAGGGAAGTCGTTCACAAAACTGGACTTGACGTCGGCCTATATGACGCAGGAGCTGGTTGAGACGTCGAAGAGACTTACGTGCATTAACACGCACAAAGGACTGTTTATTTATTACAGGTGCCTGTTTGGAATTCGCTGGGCTGCAGCAATATTCCAGAGGAATATGGAAAGTCTACTGAAGTCCGTTGCCAGAACCGTCGTGTTCCAAGATAACATCCTGATCACCGGTCATGACTTCAAGGAACATCTGAGCAACCTGGAAGAGGTTCTACTGCGTTTTGACAGAGTGCGACTCAGACTGAAACGCCCGAAGTGCGTCTTCATGGCACCGGTGGTTGAATTTCTCGGGAGGAAAATCGCCGCTGGTGACATCAGACCGACTGACGTGAAAACCAAGGCCATCAAGAATGCACCCAAGCCGCGGAACGTGACGGAGCAGTGTTCATGCCTGGGTCTACTCAACTACTTTGGTAACTACTTACCTAAATTGAGCACCTTACTTGAACCACTGCAAATGCTATTGAGAAAAGGCGACAACTGGGTGTGGGGCGCATCGCAAGACAGAGCTTTCGAGAAAGCCACCAATCTGCTTTGCTCGAACAAGCTGCTGGTACATTATGACCCATGTAAACGCTTAGTTTTGCCCTGTGTCACATCGTCATATGGAATTGGTTGCGTGTTACAACAAGCCAATGAGCCGGGGAAATTTCAACTTGTTCCTTATGCATCCAAATGTTTGTCTAAAGCGGAAAGAGCCGACAGTATGGTAGAAAAAGAAGCTTTAGCGTGTGTGCCCGGTGCTAAAAAGATGCATCAGTACCTGTTCGGTCTGAGGTTCGAATTAGAGACCGATCACAAGCCGCTCATTTAGTTGTTTTCCGGGAGCAGAGGTATCAATACCAATGCTTCATCCCGCATCCAAAGGTGGGCACTGACATTATCTGCCTAGGATTATATAATTCGCCACAGACCCGGCACAGAGAATTGTGCCGATGCTTTGAGCCGGTTGCCGTTGCCCACACCGGAGGTGGAAACGCCACAACCGGCGGATTTAATGTTAATCGTGGATGCTTTTGAGAGTGAAGGCACCCCTGTCACAGCTCAACAAGTTAAGACCTGGGCCAGCCAGGACCCGATATTATCGGTGGTCAAGGGTTGCATCCTCAAAGGGGATTGGTCTGCCATACCTATGCAAATGTGCGAGGAGGCCAAACCGTACATTCGTCGCAAGAACTGTTATGTATTTAACCCCTTGTAACCTTGTAACTTGTATCACACCTGACCACCAGAGGGCGTACCTGTTGGAGTCCCAAGGGATCCCAGCATCCCTTGGGTGCACAGTATATAAGCAGACCACCCACGAGGTACCTGCACTCTGGAACTACAATAAAGGACCTAAGGTCACACTTGCTCATTACACATGGTACTCGGTCCACCATTTATTATGAGTGTAACAATTGGCGACGAGGTAACGAACCGCGCAAAAATGCAAAGAACAGTCGGCGTCCTGGAGAAGTTCTCGGAGGGGGATGATTGGGAGGCCTTCGTGGAGAGACTCGACCAATACTTCGTGGCCAACGAGCTGGAAGGGGACAAGAACACCACCAAATGAAGGGCGATGCTCCTAACTGTCTGTGGGGCAACAACCTGTGGCCTCATGAAGAATCTCCTGGCCCCCCCTAAACCAACAGAGAAATCCTACGAAGAACTTTGTACACTGGTCCGGGAGCACCTGAATCCTCAGGAAAGTGTTTTGATGGCGAGATATCGGTTCTACACGTGTCAACGATCGGAGGGCCAGGAAGTGGCGAGCTATGTCGCCGAACTAAGGCGCCTCGCAGGACATTGTGAGTTTGAGGGATTCCTAGAACAAATGCTCAGAGACTTTTTTGTACTGGGCATCGGACATGAGACAATCCTTCGCAAACTGTTGACTGTAGAAACTCTGAATCTGAGTAAAGCCATAACGATAGCCCAGGAATTTATGTCCACCAGCGACAACACCAAGCAGATTTCACAGAACAAACAAGTTTCGGTCAGTACTGTGCATAAAGTAACGTCGGTTTTGAGCAGGAATGTACAGGGCAGAACGTACACGCCGGCTGCTGTGGCCCGACCTCAATTGACTCAGAGTCCGCCATCAATTGTTAATGTGAGGCAGTTAACACCCTGTTGGCGCTGCGGAGGTGATCATCGGCCCCATCAATGCCGCTTTAAGCACTATGTGTGCAATGGCTGCAGAACAATGGGACACCTCCAACGTATGTGCAGGCGAGCTGCAAACCCTGCAAACCACCATGTCGCAGAGGAAGATCGATCCACAGTGGATCAGACGGAATTGGAAATTCGTACGGAGGAGGCAGAGGTGTACGTGGTACACATGTTCACGACGAAATGCCCACTAATAACATTGAAAGTTGAACTGAACAGTATTCCAGTGTCTATGGAGCTGGACACGGGGTCAGGTCAGTCCATAAAGGGTAAAATGGCCTTCGACAGGCTGTGGGGGAAGAAGGCACACAGGCCCAAGCTCAGCCCCATTCACACCAAACTAAGGACTTACACCAAGGAACTAATCCCGGTAATTGGCAGCGCTGAAGTCAAAGTCTCCTGTGACGGAGCAGTACACAAACTCCCGCCATGGATTGTGCCAGGAGATGGCCCTACATTATTTGGCAGAAGCTGGCTGGGAAAAATCCGCTGGAACTGGGATGACATCCGAGCACTCTCGTCCGTCGCGACGCCTCATGTGCCCAGGTTCTAAGCAAGTTCAGTTCCCATCGTTATTCGAGCCAGGCATTGGAAGTTTCTCAGGGGGTGAAAGTGCAGATCCATTTGGTTCCCGGTACGCGACCCATCCACCACAAGGCTCGGGTGGTACCATACATGACGCATGAAAAAGTGGAAATTGAGCTGGACAGGCTGCAATGTGAAGGCATCATTGCCCCGGTGGAGTTCAATGACTGGGTCAGTCCGATTGTTCCGGTACTCAAGGAGGGCGGCACGGTTAGAATTTGTGGGGACTATAAAGTAACGATTAACCGTTTTTCGCTACAGGACCAGTACCCACTACCCAAGGCAGACGACCTATTTGCGACCCTGGCTGGAGGGAAGACATTCACCAAGCTGGACCTGACCTCGGCCTACATGACGCAGGAGCTGGAGGAGTCTTCAAAAGGCCTCACCTGCATCAACACGCACAAAGGGTCTGTTTATCTACAACCGGAGCCCGTTCAGGATTCGGACAGCCGCAGCGATCTTCCAGCGGAACATGGAGAGCCAGCTAAAGTCAGTTCCTTGCACAGTGGTCTTTCAGGACGACACTGATTACAGGTCGGGACACCATGGAGCACTTGAAGAACCTGGAGGAGGTTCTTAGTCGGTTGGATCGCGTGGGGCTCAGGTTGAAACGCTCGAAGCGTGTTTTCCTGGCACAAGGCGTCGAATTCTTAGGAAGGAGAATCGTAGTAGACGGCATCAGACCCACCGACGGAAAGACGGAGGCCGTCAAGAACACGCCGCAACCACGGAACTTGTCGGAGCTGCGGGCGTTCCTGGGACTCCACAACTATTTGGGCAATTTCCTACCCGGGTTAAGCACCCTGCTAGAACCCCTACATGTGCTACTGTGCAAGGGAGACAACTGGGTATGGGGGAATTCACAAGAAGCCAGAACTTTATTGTGTTCTAACAAACTGCTTGCCCTGTATAACCCATGTAAACGACTAGTGCTAGCTTGCGAAGCGTCGTCATACGGGGTCGGGTGTGTGTTACAACAAGCTAATGAATCGGGAATTTTGCAACCGGTTGCCTATGCGTCTAGGAGTCTGTCCAAGGCCGAAAGGGCTTACAGTATGATTGAAAAAGAGGCTCTGGCGTGTGTTTACGGGGTAAAGAAAATGCACCAGTACTTATTGGCCTCAAGTCCGAGCTTGAAATTGATCACAAGCCGCTCATATCGCTACTCTCTGAGAGAAAAGGGATTAACACCAATGCCTCTGCCCACATCCAAAGATGGGCGCTCAAGTTGTCGGCATACAACTATGTAATCTGCCACAGGCCAGGCACAGAGAACTGCGCTGATGCTCTCAGTCGGCTGCCATTGCCCACCACCGGGTGGAAATGGCACAGCCAGCAGACTTGCTCATGGTAATGGAGGCATTCGAGAATGAAAAGTCACTCGTTACGGCCCGCCAGATCAGGACCTGGACCAGTCAGGATCCTTTACTGTCCCTGGTAAAAAAAACTGTGTCCTCCATGGGAGCTGGTCCAGCGTCCCAGTGGAGATGCAGGAAGCGATTAAGCCATTCCACAGAGGCAAAGTTGAGCTGTCCCTGCAGGTGGACTGTCTCTTGTGGGGCAATCGTGTGGTCTTGCCCAAGAAAGGCAGGGACACATTTATTGGGGAACTACACAGCACCCACCCAGGCATCGTGATGATGAAAGCCATAGCCACATCCCACGTGTGGTGGCCCAGCATCGACTCAGATTTAGAGTCATGTGTACGCCAGTGCAACACTTGCTCTCAGCTGAGCAATGCACCCAGTGAGGCACCGCTAAGTTTATGGTCCTGGCCATTCAAACCTTGGTCGAGGATCCATGTAGACTACGCAGGCCCATTCCTAGGCAAAATGTTTTTGGTTGTCATGGATGCTTACTCAAAATGGATTGAATGTGCAATCATGTCTGTAAGCACATCCATGGCCACCATTGAAAGCCTACGAGCCATGTTTGCCACACACGGCCCGCCTGATGTCCTAGTCAGTGACAATGGGCCGTGCTTCACCAGCGCTGAATTCAAAGAGTTCATGACCCACAACGGGGTCAAACACGTCACATCTGCCCCGTTGAAGCCCGCATCTAACAGCCAGGCAGAACGGGCTGTTCAGACCATCAAACAAAGCTTGAAACACGTGTCGGAAGGCTCCCTGCAGACCCGGCTGTCCCGAGTACTGCTCAGCTACCGCACCAGACCCCACTCACTCACAGGGGCTCCCCCAGCCGAGCTGCTCATGAAAAGGGTGCTCAAAACAAGGCTCTCTCTGGTCCACCCTGATCTCCATGATCACGTGGAGGGCAGGCGGCATCAACAGAGTGTGTACCATGACCACGTAAACTTGTCAGGCGATATTGAGATCAATGATCCTGTGTTTGTGCTCAATTATGGACATGGTCCCAAATGGCTCACTGACACGGTCACAGCCAAAGAGGGGAGTAGGGTGTTTCAGGTCAAATTGGCCAATGGACAAACGCGCAGAAAACACTTGGACCAAATTAAACTGCGGTTCACCAACAGCTACGTACAACCCGAAGAGGACACCACCAACTTTGACCCTCCAACACACACACAAGTGGCAACTGACATCATGGTTGACCATGAGACAGAACTCACCATCCCCAGCAGCCCAGCAAGGCCGGCTGCCCAACAGCCCAGTGAAGAACTGACCAACCCAACCACACCCGCATTTGTACCGAGATGATCGACAAGAGAGCGCAGAGCCCCAGATCGTCTCACCCTGTAAATAAATGTATGGTTGACTTCACGGGGGAGTGATGTTATGGATTTAACCCCTTGTAACCTGCATCACACCTGACCACCAGAGGGCCTACCTGTTGACGTCCCAAGGGATCCCAGCATCCCTTGGGAGCACAGGATATAAGCAGGCCCCCCAGGAGGTACCTGCACTCTGGAACTACAATAAAAGAGCTAAGGTCACACTTGCTCATTACACACGGTACTCGGTCTGACCATTTATTATCAGTATAACAAGAACGAACTGTCTATTCAAGCAGATTGCATATTGTGGGGCGATCAAGTTGTAATGCCTAAGAAAGGGAGAGAGAAATTCGTGCGTGAGTTACACAGCACACATCCTGGTATAGTGATGATGAAGGCCATCGCCAGGTCCCACGTATGGTGCCCAGGAATTGATTCCGAGCTGGAAACATACATGCATCAGTGCAACAGTTTTGGTCACCTGACTTAAGGAAGGATATACTGGCTTTGGAGTGGGTACAGAGACGATTCACTCGGCTGATTCCGGAGATGAGGGGGTTACCTTATGATGATAGATTGAGTAGACTGGGTCTTTACTCGTTGGAGTTCAGAAGGATGAGGGGTGATCTTATAGAAACATTTAAAATAATGAAAGGGATAGACAAGATAGAGGCGGAGAGGTTGTTTCCACTGGTCGGGGAGACTAGAACTAGGGGGCACAGCCTCAAAATACGGGGGAGCCAATTTAAAACCGAGTTGAGAAGGAATTTCTTCTCCCAGAGGGTTGTGAATCTGTGGAATTCTCTGCCCAAGGAAGCAGTTGAGGCTAGCTCATTGAATGTATTCAAATCACAGAAAGATAGATTTTTAACCAATAAGGGAATTAAGGGTTACGGGGAGCGGGCGGGTAAGTGGAGCTGAGTCCACGGCCAGATCAGCCATGATCTTGTTGAATGGCGGAGCAGGCTCGAGGGGCTAGATGGCCTACTCCTGTTACTAATTCTTATGTTTTTAGCAGCTTAGTAAAGCACCAGCGGAATGGCCACTGAGTCTGTGGTCGTGGCCATCCGAACCTTGGTCCAGGTTTTGCAGGTCCCATCCTGGGCAAGATGTTTTTAGTGGTGGTGGATGCTTATTCGAAGTGGATAGAATACATAGTCATTTCATCCAGCACATCTCCTGCAACCATAATCTCAATGTCATGTTCGCGACACATGGTCTGCCTGACATAGTGATGAGCGACAATGGGTCGTGCTTCACCAGTCAGGAGTTTCAGGAGTTTGTGAAACTTAACGGCATAAAACAAGTAAGGTCAGCACCGTTCAAGCCTGCGTCCAACGGGCAAGCAGAACGTGCAGCACAAATGATCAAGCAAAGCATGAGGAGAGTAACCTAAGGGTCAGTGCAGACCCGCTTGTCCTGCATACTGCTGAGTTACAGGACAAGACCCCACACACTCAGGGGTCTCGCCTGCTGAACTCATGATGAAAAGAGGTCTTAAGACCAAGTTATCTCTTATATACCCAGATTTAAGTAATCATGTTGACTACAGAAGACAGAGTCAACAAGGGTACCATGATCGCACAACTGTGTCACGTGAGATTTCTGTTAATGATCCTGTATATGTTTTGAACTGTGGTCAGGGTCCCAAATGGATCGCTGGTACGGTCATGGCCAAGGAGGGCAACAGAGTATTTGTTATTAAGCTCAAGAATGGGCAAACTTGCAGGAACCACAAGGATCAAACACATGTTCAGCCATGAACTCATTGAATGGCGGTGCAGGCTCGAAGGGCCGAATGGCCTACTCCTGCACCTATTTTCCATGTTTCTATGTTTCTATCTGAGGCACACAGACGAGCCAGAGCAGTCGGACGAAGAAACCGTCGACGACCAACCAACCTCCCAGCAGCCTTCAGTGGACCCGAGGGTCATCAGTGATCCCGGAATTTCCATCACGGACCTGTTCAATATAAATGGACTTGCAATTCCTGACATGGCCACTGCCACCCCCAACAAGTCAGCCGTCCAGCCACCAGCCACAACAGACCCCGCACATTCACCCAAGGCCGGAATCGAACTGAGACGGTCAACCCAGGAGTGTAAAGCACCAGACCGTCTCAAGCTGTGAAAGACTGTGCTAAGATCTCAGAGGGGGTTATTGTCATGTATGTACATGCTGTTTGTAGCCACCAGATGGTGACATTGTTGGAAGCCACTGAGCAGCATGCACATGGTGCTGCTCTGGTATAAAAGGCCAGCCATTTTTTGAGTCAGGCACTTTGGGCCTTAATAAAGCAGAGCCAAAGGTGTACCTTGTTCAGTTAAACAGTACTCAGTTTGTACCTTTATTGCATACACAACGCTCTCTCTCTCCCCCGCTATCGCTTTCTCATTGACTTTCTCTCTCTCTCTTTCCCTTTCTCTATCTGTCTGTCTCTGTCTGTCTGCTTCTCCATCTCTGTCTCTCTCTCTTTCCCTCTGTCTCTCTTTCCCTCTGTCTCACTTTCCCTTTCTCTCTTTCCTGCTCTCTATCTCTCTGTTTCTCTCCCTTTCTCTCTCTCTCTCTGTTTCTCTCTCTCTCTCTCTCTGTCTGTCTGTCTGTCTGTCTCTATCTATCTGTCTCTCTCTCTCTCTTCCTCTTTCTCTCTCTCTCTCCAACTGTTGCTCTCTCTTTCTCTGTCTAACTCTCTCTCCCTCTGTGTCTCTCTCTCTGTCTGTCTCTCTGTCTCTCTGTCTCTCTCACTGTCTGTCTCTATCTGTGTGTGTCTCTGTCTGTCTGTCTGCTTGTCTGTCTCTCTGTCTCTCTGTCTCTCTCACTCTGTCTGTCTCTATCTGTGTGTGTCTCTGTCTGTCTGTCTGCTTGTCTGTCTCTCTCTGTCTCACTATCTGTGTGTATCTCTCTCTCTCTGTCTGTCTCTCTCTTGCTCTCTCGCTCTCTGGGTGTCTCTGTCTCTCTGTCTCTCTCTGTCTCTATCTCTGTCTCTATCTCTCTCTCTCTTTGTCTCTCTGTCTCTTTCTCTCTCTGTCTCTCTCTATCTGTGTGTGTATGTCTGTCTGTCTCTCTGTCTCTCTCCGAGTCTCTCTCTTTCTCTGTCTCTCTGTCTCTCTCTTTCTCTCTGCCTCTCTCTCTGTCTGTGTGTGTGTGTGTCTGTCTGTCTGTCTCTCTGCCTCGCTCTCTCTTTCTGCCTCTCTGTCTGCCTTTCTCTCTCTCTCTCTGCCTGCCTCTCTCTCTGTCTCTGTCTGTCTGTCTCTGTCTCTCTGTTGTGTATGGAGAAAGAGTCAGACTGAACACTGTGAGCTCAAAGTGTGACCTTAGTCTTTTATTGCAGGTCTCCAGAGTGCCTCTCCAGCCTGTGAGGCCTCCTTAAATACCTGTGACCCAAGGGATTATGGGATCCCTTGGGACTCCAGGGGATGAGCCCTCTGGTGGCTGTACAGAGTAAATACAAGTTTACATATATAACAACACTCCCTCCCCCCCAAAGTCAATAGTGTAACTATTTACAATGTGAGTCGATCTGGGGCCCTTCTTGCCCTGGTTGATCGTCTCGGTGTGAAAGCTGGTGATGTTGAATCATTTGTTGGGCCCTCGCTGGGCTGCTGTGCAGCTGGCCTTGCTGGGCTGCCTGGTGTGTTGGGCCTTGCTGGGCTGCCTGGTGTGTTGGGCCCTGCAGGGCTGCTGTGTATGATGGTTTTGCTTCGTGGTTAACCATGGTGCTGGTTGCCACTGGTGTGTGTGTTGGGGGATCAAAAAAGGTGGGGTCCAAGGTGGGTTGCTCAGGGTAGTCCGTGAATCTGAGATTGATTTGGTCCAAGTGTTTCCGGTGAATGAGTCCATTTGAAAGTATGACCAGAAACACCCTGCTCCCCTCTTTGGCCACGACAGTGCCGGGAAGCCACTTGGGACCTTGCCCATAATTTAATACAAATACAGGATCATTGATTTCAATCTCGCGTGACACATTTGCGCTATCATGGTATGCACTTTGTGAAAGACGCCTGCTCTCTACCTGTTCATGTAGATCAGGGTGAACTAACGAGAGCCTTGTCTTAAGAGCTCTTTTCATGAGCAGTTCAGCAGGTGGGATCCCAGTGAGTGAGTGGGGTCTCGTGCGGTGGCTAAGCAGGACACGGGATAGGCGAGTCTGCAGTGAGCCTTCAGTTACCCTCTTCAAGCCTTGCTTGATGGTTTGCACTGCTCTCTGCCTGACCATTGGACGCTGGTTTAAACGGGGAAGATGTGACATGTTTGATCCTGTTACGGATCATGAATTCTTTGAACTCAGCACTGGTAAAACATGGCCCGTTGTCGCTCACCAGGACATCGGGTGAGCCGTTTGTGGCAAACATGGCCCGCAGGCTTTCAGTAGTGGCAGCGGACGTGCTAGCCAACATTATCTCACATTCAATCCACTTGGAGTACGCATCTACAACCACAAGGAACATTTTACCCAAGAACGGGCCTGCATAGTCGACGTGTACCCTAGACCATGGTTTGGAGGGCCAAGACCATAAACTTAGCGGCGCCTCTCTGGGTACATTGCTTAACTGCGAGCATGTATTACATCTGTGAATGCAGGACTCTAAGTCTGCATCGATACCGGGCCACCACACGTGGGATCTGGCTATCGCTTTCATCATTACGATGCCTGGGTGGGTACTGTGGAGGTCATTGATGAAGGTGTCTCTGCCCTTTTTGGGGATCACTACTCGATTGCCCCACAGAAGGCAGTCTGCCTGTATAGACATTTCATCTTTGCGCCACTGGAACAGCTTTATCTCTTCCTGCATTTCCACTGGGTCACTGGACCAGCTCCCGTGAAGCACACAGCTTTTGACTAGAGATAATAAGGGGTCCTGGCTTGTCCAGGTTTTGATCTGCCGGGCAGTGACGGGTGATAGCTCACTCTCAAATGCTTCCATAACCATGGCTAGATCTGCGGGCTGTGCCATTTCCACCCCCGTGGTGGGCAATAGCAGCCTACTGAGAGCATCGGCACAGTTTTCTGTGCCTGGCCTGTGGCGGATGGCGTAGTTGTCTGCGGACAATGCAAGCTTTTACAAAGGCATTTTCTTGGCTTTTGCCCCAAACCCATTCGCCCCCTTTTTGTAGTAAGACATGTAATGGTTCTAGCAGGGTGCTGAGACCCGGTAAGAAGTTACCAAAGTAGTTCCAGAGTCCCAGAAACGACCACAGCTCCGTCACGTTCTGTGGCCTCGGTGCGTTGTCGATTGCCTCTGTCTTCACGTTGGTGGGCCTGATGCCGTCTGCCGCAATCCTCCTTCCCACTTCAGGCACCAGGAAAACACACTTCGAGCGTTTTAACCTGAGCCCCACGCAGTTGAGTCGACTAAGAACCTCCTCCAGGTTCTCCAGATGCTCGACTGTGTTCCGACCTGTGACCAAGATGTCGTCCTGGAAGACCACGGTATGTGGGACCGACTTCAGTAAACTTTCCATGTTTCTCTGGAATATCGCCGCCGCTGATCGGATTCCAAACGGGCATCTGTTATAAACAAAAAGACCTTTGTGCATGTTGATGCAGGTGAGGTCCTTCGATGATTCCTCCAGTTCCTGCGTCATGTCGGCTGAAGTCAGATCCAGCTTCGTGAACGTCTTTCCTCCCGCCAGCGTTGCAAAGAGGTCGTCGGCCTTTGGTAGTGGGTATTGGTCCTGCAGGGAGAAACGATTGATATTTACTTTGTAATCGCCATAGATTCTGATGGTGCCGTCTCCCTTGAGAACTGGGACGATAGGACTGGCCCACTCGCTGAACTCGATTGGTGAAATGGTGCCCTCTCTTTGCAGCCGGTCTAGCTCGATCTCTACCCTTTCTCTCATCATGTACGGTACTGCTCTCGCCTTGTGATGGATGGGTCGTGCCCCCGGAATTAGATGGATCTGCACTTTTGCTCCTTGGAATTTCCCGATGCCTGGT
>NC_091995.1:3461991-3486991 GCF_044704955.1 Pristiophorus japonicus | reverse complement strand
TTTGCAATCTTTCTCCATTTAAATAATAACTTGCTCTTTGATTTTTCTTCTGCCAAAGTGCATGACCTCACACTTTCCAACATTATGCTCCATCTGCCAAATTTTTGCCCACTCACTTAGCCTGTCTATGTCCTTTTGCAGATTTTTTGTGTCCTCCTCACACATTGCTTTTCCTCCCATCTTTGTATCATCAGCAAACTTGGCTACGTTACACTCGGTCCCTTCTTCTAAGTCATTAATATAGATTGTAAATAGTTGGGGTCCCAGCACTGATCCCTGTGGCACCCCACTAGTTACTGATTGCCAACCCGAGAATGAACCATTTATCCCGACTCTCTGTTTTCTGTTAGTTAGCCAATCCTCTATCCATGCTAATATATTACCCCCAACCCAGTGAACTTTTATCTCAACAGCTCGTTGATACTGCAGACTATTCACCAAGCTGGGCACTTCATTAAAGGCAACCCACCAATATAAAGGGAGCATAGGTCTCTATGCATTCAATTCTGACAGTATACTATCTTATCCTCCTCTTCTATAATATTATATCCTACAGTATGCTATCTTATTCGGGAGAAATACCAGCAACGATGTCTCCACAAGATCCTGCAAATCCCCTGGGAGGACAGACGCACCAACGTTAGCGTCCTCGACCAGGCCAACATCCCCAGCATCGAAGCACTGACCACACTTGATCAGCTCTGCTGGGCAGGTCACATTGTCCGCATGACCCCGACACGAGACTCCCAAAGCAAGCGCTCTACTCGGGACTCCTTCATGGCAAACGAGCCAAAGGTGGACAGAGGAAACGTTACAGGGACACCCTCAAAGCCTCCCTGATAAAGTGCGACATCCCCACTGACACCTGGGGTAACCGTGGCCAAAGACCACCCTAAGTGGAGGAAGTGCATCCGGGAGGGCGCTGAGCACCTCGAGTCTTGTCGCCGAGAGCATGCAGAAAGCAAGCGCAGGCAGCGGAAGGAGCGTGCGGCAAACCAGTCCCACCCTCCCCTTCCCTCAACCACTGTCTGTCCCACCTGTGACAGGGACTGTGGTTCCCGTATTGGACTGTTCAGCCACCTAAGGACTCATTCTTAGAGTGGAAGCAAGTCTTCCTCGATTCTGAGGGACGGCCTATGATGATGATGATGATCTTATTCTCTCCTATCGTATTATACAAAAGAAATAGGAGCAGGAGTCGGCCATATGGCCCGTCGAGCCTGCTCCGCCATTTAATACGATCATGGCTGATCCGATCATGGACTCAGCTCCACTTCCCCGCCCGCTCCCCATAACCCTTCACTCCCTTATCGCTCAAACATCACCTTCAATATATTCAATGTCCCAGCTCCCACAGCTCTCTGAGGCAGTGAATTCCACAGATTTACAACCCTCCAAGAGAAGAAATTCCTCCTCATCTCAGTTTTAAATGGGCGGCCCCTTATTCTAAGACCATGCCCCCTAGTTCTAGTCTCCCCCATCAGTGGAAACATCCTCTCTGCATCCACCTTGTCGAGCCCCCTCGTAATCTGATACGTTTCGATAAGATCACCTCTCATTCTTCTGAATTCCAATGAGTAAAGGCCCAACCTCCTCAACCTTTCCTCATAAGTCAACCCCCTCATCCCCGGAATCAACTGAGTGAACCTTCTCTGAACTGCCTCCAAAGCAAGTATATCCTTTGGTAAACATGGAAACCAAAACTGCACGCAGTATTCCAGGTGTGGCCTCACCTATACCCTGTATAACTGTAGCAAGACTTCCCTGCTTTTATACTCCATCCTCCTTGTAGTAGAGGCAAGATACCATTGGCCTTCCTGATTAATTGCTGTACCTGCATACTAACTTTATATTCTTTACATGATATCCTATAACTTTATATTAACTTTAACTAACTTTATATTATATCCTATATATTATATGTTATCATATCCTCTCCTGGAGTATTATATCTGACAGTATGCTATCTTACCCTCTCCTATAGTATTATATCATAAGATCACAAGAACATAAGAAATAGGAGCAGGAGTAGGCCATTCGGCCCCTCGAGCCTGCTCCACCATTTAATACGATCATGGCTGATCAGATATAAAAGCAGGGAAGTCTTGCTACAGTTATACAGGGTATTGGTGAGGCCACACCTGGAGTACTGCGTGCAGTTTTGGTTTCCATATTTATGAAAGGATATACTTGCTTTGGAGGCAGTCCAGAGAAGGTTCACTCGGTTGATTCCGGAGATGAGGGAGTTGACTTATGAGGAAAGTTTGAGGAGGTTGGGCCTCTACTCATTGGAATTCAGAAGAATGAGAGGTGATCTTATCGAAACGTATCAGATTATGAGGGGGCTTGACAAGGTGGATGCAGAGAGGATGTTTCCACTGATGGGGGAGACTAGAACTAGGGGGCATGGTCTTAGAATAAGGGGCCACCCATTTAAAACTGAGGTGAGGAGGAATTGCTTCTCTCAGAGGGTTGTAAATCTGTGGAATTCGCTGCCTCAAAGAGCTGTGGAAGCCGGGACATTGAATAAATTTAAGACAGAAATAGACAGTTTCTTAACCGATAAGGGAATAAGGGAGCGGGCAGGGAAGTGGAGCTGAGTCCATGATCAGATCAGCCATGATCGTATTAAATGGTGGAGCAGGCTCGAGGGGCCGTATGGCCTACTCCTGCTCCTATTTCTTATGTTCTTATGTTCTTTCCTTCAAAGACTACCTGTCCCACCTGTGACAGGGTCTGTGGTTCCCGTATCATAGACATAGAAACATAGAAAATAGGTGCAGGAGTAGGCCATTCGGCCCTTCTAGCCTGCACCGCCATTCAATGAGTTCATGGCTGAACATGCAACTTCAGTACCCCATTCCTGCTTTCTCACCATACCCCTTGATCCCCCTAGTAGTAAGGACTTCATCTAACTCCTTTTTGAATATATTTAGTGAATTGGCCTCAACAACTTTCTGTGGTAGAGAATTCCACAGGTTCACCACTCTCTGGGTGAAGAAATTCCTCCTCATCTCGGTCCTAAATGGCTTCCCCCTTATCCTTAGACTGTGTCCCCTGGTTTTGGACTTCCCCAACATTGGGAACATTCTTCCTGCATCTAACCTGTCTAACCCCGTCAGAATTTTAAACGTTTCTATGAGGTCCCCTCTCATTCTTCTGAACTCCAGTGAATACAAGCCCAGTTGATCCAGTCTTTCTTGATTGGTCAGTCCCGCCATCCCGGGAATCAGTCTGGTGAACCTTCGCTGCACTCCCTCAATAGCAAGAATGTCCTTCCTCAGGTTAGGAGACACAGTACTCCAGGTGTGGCCTCACCAAGGCCCTATACAACTGTAGCAACACCTCCCTGCCCCTGTACTCAAATCCCCTCGCTATGAAGGCCAACATGCCATTTGCTTTCTTAACCGCCTGCTGTACCTGCATGCCAACCTTCAATGACTGATGTACCATGACACCCAGGTCTTGTTGCACCTCCCCTTTTCCTAATCTGTCACCATTCAGATAATAGTCTGTCTCCCTGTTTTTACCACCAAAGTGGATAACCTCACATTTATCCACATTATACTTCATCTGCCATGCATTTGCCCACTTACCTAACCTATCCAAGTCACTCTGCATCCTTCTCGCAGCTCACACTGCCACCCAACTTAGTGTCATCCGCAAATTTGGAGATACTACATTTAATCCCCTCGTCTAAATCATTAATGTACAATGTAAACAGCTGGGGCCCCAGCACAGAACCTTGCGGTACCCCACTAGTCACTGCCTGCCATTCTGAAAAGTTCCCATTTACTCCTACTCTTTGCTTCCTGTCTGACAACCAGTTCTCAATCCATGTCAGCACACTACCCCCAATCCCATGTGCTTTAACTTTGCACATTAATCTCTTGTGTGGGACCTTGTCGAAAGCCTTCTGAAAGTCCAAATGTACCACATCAACTGGTTCTCCCTTGTCCACTCTACTGGAAACATCCTCAAAAAATTCCAGAAGATTTGTCAAGCATGATTTCCCTTTCACAAATCCATGCTGACTTGGACCTATCATGTTACCTCTTTCCAAATGCACTGCTATGAAATCCTTAATAATTGATTCCATCATTTTACCCACTACCGATGTCAGGCTGACCGGTCTATAATTCCCTGTTTTCTCTCTCCCTCCTTTTTTAAAAAGTGGGGTTACATTGGCTACCCTCCACTCCATAGGAACTGATCCAGAGTCAATGGAATGTTGGAAAATGACTGTCAATGCATCCGCTATTTCCAAGGCCACCTCCTTAAGTACTCTGGGATGCAGACTATCAGACCCTGGGGATTTATCGGCCTTCAATCCCATCAATTTCCCCAACACAATTTCCCGACTAATAAGGATTTCCCTCAGTTCCTCCTTCTGACTAGACCCTCTGACCCCTTTTATATCCGGAAGGTTGTTTGTATCCTCCTCAGTGAATACCGAACCAAAGTACTTGTTCAATTGGTCCGCCATTTCTTTGTTCCCCGTTATGACTTCCCCTGATTCTGACTGCAGGGGACCTACGTTTGTCTTTACTAACCTTTTTCTCTTTACATATCTACAGAAATGTATCGGACTGTTCAGCCACCAAAGGACTCATGTTAAGATTGGAAGCAAGTCTTCCTCGATGGCGAGGGACTGCCTGTGATGATGCTGGTGAATCTGCCGCCGCGAGATCTGGACGCGAAGTGCGTCAAGGTGCTCCGCCTGACACAGACCGTCGCGAGAACAAGACCGAGCCACTCACCATCTTTTTTCTCCAACACCTCGCCCAAGAAGTGTGTAAATGACGCAGAGAAACGAGCGGCCACTTCTTCTGGCAGGTCGAAGGAACGTTCATCTGAAACGGGAAATAGGTCAAATTAGAAGCGGGTCAGGAGGAACGTAGGAACATAGGAGAGGCCGCTCAGCACTTCGAGCCCATTCAGTGGGATCGTGACCGTATCTCAGCCCCATCCACCCGTCATGTTTTTGTACAATCCATTCCTGGCCCGTGGGCGCCGTTGGCAAGGCGGCCATTGTTGGCAAGGCGGCCATTTATTCACACCGTGTCTCTGGCCGATTGGCTCGCCGTTATCACATGACCTGATTGATGATTGGTCCCCTTTGAGGATAAGCCACACCCACAGGTTTCTCTGGAGTGCCTCATTGGGAATCGCCCAGCCCACGTTCCGAGTGACTTTGCAAAGCGCAATTCGAGCCATTCTGACTTCACGGAGATGGTCGTGTTCCCAGCAAAAGACTCCGAACCCCTGTCCCCGAACCCCAGCCCAAGTCCCTGACACCCCATATCTCTCTCTCTCACCCCTTCGTGTCTCTCTCTCTCTCCCCCCCCGTGTCTCTCTCTCTCTCCCCCCCGTCTTTCTCTCCCTCCCCTCGTGTCTCTCCTCCCCGTGTCTTTCTCTCTCTCTCCCCCGTGTCTCTCTCTCTCTCCCTCCGTCTTTTTCTCCCTCCCCTCATGTCTCTCCTCCCCGTGTCTTTCTCTCTCTCTCCCCCGTGTCTCTCTCTCTCTCACTCTCTCTCCCCCATGTCTCTCTCTTTCTCACTCTCCCCGTGTCTCTCTCTCTCTCTCTCTCTCCCCCCCCCGTGTCTCTCTCTCTCTCCCTCCGTCTTTCTCTCCCTCCCCTCGTGTCTCTCCTCCCCATGTCTTTCTCTCTCTCTCCCCCATGTCTCTCTCTCTCTCACTCTCTCTCCCCCATGTCTCTCTCTTTCTCACTCTCCCCCGTGTCTCTCTCTCTCTCTCTCACCCCCCAGTGCCGCTCTCTCCCCCCCCTCCCCGTGTCTCTCTCTCTCTCTCTCTTCCCCCGTGTCTGTCTCTCTCTCTCTCCCTCTATGTCTCTCTCTCTCTCTCTCCCCCTATGTCTCTCTCTCTCTCTCTCCCCCTGTGTCTCTCTCTCTCTCTCTCCCCCTGTGTCTCTCTCTCTCTCCCCGTGTCTCTGTCTCTCTCCCGCTGTGTGTCTTTCTCTCCCCCTGTGTCTCTCTCTCCCCCATGTCTCTCACTCGCTCCCCCTGTGTCTCTCTCTCTCTCTCTCTCCCCCCGTGTCTCTCTCTCTCTCCCCCGTGTCTCTCTCTCTCTCCCCCCATGTCTCTCTCTCTCCCCCAGTGTCCCTCTCTCTCCCCCCGTGTCTCTCTCTCTCTCCCCCCATTTCTCTCTCTCTCCCCCAGTGTCTCTCTCTCTCCCCCAGTCTCTCTCTCTCCCCCAGTGTCCCTCTCTCTCCCCCCGTGTCTCTCTCTCTCTCTCCCCCCATTTCTCTCTCTCTCCCCCAGTGTCTCTCTCTCTCCCCCAGTCTCTCTCTCTCTCCCCATGTCTCTCTCTCTCCCCCCTTGTGTCTCTCTCTCTCCCCAATTTCTCTCTCTCTCCCCCATCTCTCTCTCTCTCCCCATGTCTCTCGCTCTCCCCCCCTTGTCTCTCTCTCTCTCCCCAATCTCTCTCTCTCTCCTCCATCTCTCTCTCTCTCTCCCCCATGTCTCTCTCTCCCCTCCCCGTGTCTTTCTCTCTCTCCCCCCTCATGTTTCTCTCTCTCTCCCCGTGTCTCTCTCTCCCCCCCATCTCTCACTCTCTCTCCCCTGTGTGTCTCTCTCTCTCCCCCCCTGTGTCTCTCTCTCTCCCCCGTGTCTCTCTCTCTCTCCCCCCCATGTCTCTCTCTCTCTCCCCCCATGTCTCTCTCTTTCTCACCGTGTGTCTCTCTCTCTCCCCCAGTGTCTCTCTCTCTCCCCCTGTGTCTCTCTCTCTCTCTCCCCTATGTCTCTCTCTCTCCCCCTGTGTGTGTCTCTCTCTCTCTCCCCCAGTGTCTCTCTCTCTCTCCCCTGTGTCTCTCTCTCTCCCCTGTGTCTCTCTCTCTCTCCCCTGTGTCTCTCTCTCGCCCCCGTGTCTCGCTCTCTCTCCCCTGTCTCTCTCTCTCCTCTGTCTCTCTCTCTCTCTCTCCCCCTGTCTCTCTTTCTTTCTCCCCGTGTGTCTCTCTCTCTCTCCCCCGTGTCTCTTTCTCTCCCCCAGTGTCTCTCTCTCTCCCCCAGTGCCTCTCTCTCTCCCCCCTTGTCTCTCTCTCTCCCCAATCTCTCTCTCTCCCCAATCTCTCTCTCTCTCTCCCCCATGTCTCTCTCCCCACCCCCTTGTCTCTCTCTCTCTCTCCCCGTCCCCCCCATGTCTCTCTCTCTCTCTCTCCCCGTGTCTCTCTCTCTCCCCCCGTGTCTCTCTCTCCCACCCCCATCTCTCACTCTCTCTCCCCTGTGTCTCTCACTGTCGGAGGGGCAGTACTGAGGGAGTGCCGCACTGTCGGAGGGGCAGTACTGAGGGAGCGCCGCACTGTCGGAGGGGCAGTACTGAGGGAGCGCCGCACTGTCGGAGGGGCAGTACTGAGGGAGCGCCGCACTGTCAGAGGGGCAGTACTGAGGGAGCGCCACACTGTCAGAGGGGCAGTACTGAGGGAGCGCCGCACTGTCGGAGGGGGTGTACTGAGGGAGTGCCGCACTGTCAGAGGTGCCGTCTGCCGGATGTGATGTTAAACCGAGGCCCCGTCTGCTCTCAGTTGGATGTAAAAGACCCTATGGTCACTATTTCGAAGAAGAGCAGGGGAGTTATCCCCGGTGTCCTGGGGCCAATATTTATTCCTCAACCAACATAACAAAAAAACACATTATCTGATCATTATCTCATTACTGTGTGTGGGAGCTTGCTGTGCGTAAATTGGCTGCCGCGTTTCCTTTATGACAACAGTGACTACACTTCATTGGCTGTAAAGGATTTGGCAGCTTGGAAATTAAGCAACAACAATAACTTTTATTTATATAGTGGCAGAAATGGATCCAATTTTACATTTTGGGTCAATATTGATCATTATTTAAATGGAGAAAGATTGCAAAGTGCTGCAGTACAGCGGGACCTGGGGGTACTTGTGCATGAAACACAAAAGGTTAGTATGCAGGTACAGCAAGTGATCAGGAAGGCCAATGGAATCTTGGCCTTTATTGCAAAGGGGATGGAGTATAAAAGCAGGGAAGTCTTGCTACGGTTATACAGGGTATTGGTGAGGCCACACCTGGAGTACTGCGTGCAGTTTTGGTTTCCATATTTACGAAAGGATATACTTGCTTTAGAGGCAGTTCAGAGAAGGTTCACAAGGTTGATTCCGGGGATGAGGGGGTTGACTTATGAGGAAAGGTTGAGGAGGTTGGGCCTCTACTCATTGGAATTCAGAAGAATGAGAGGGGATCTTATCGAAACGTATCAGATTATGAGGGGGCTTGACACGGTGGATGCAGAGAGGATGTTTCCACTGATGGGGGAGACTAGAACTAGAGGGCATGATCTTAGAATAATGGGCCACCCATTTAAAACTGAGATGAGGAGAAATTTCTTCTCTGAGGGTTGTAAATCTGTGGAATTCGCTGCCTCAGAGAGCTGTGGAAGCCGGGACATTGAATATATTTAAGACAGAGATAGACAGTTTCTGAACCGACAAGGGATTAAGGGGTTATGGGGAGCGGGCAGGGAAGTGGACCTGAGTCCATGATCTGATCAGCCATGTTCATATTAAATGGCAGAGCAGGCTCGAGGGGCCGTATGGCCGACTCCTGCTCCTATTTCTTATGTTCTTAACTCCGTGCAACAATTGAGAATTAGCGCCCCGTGTATCTCCATCTCGCGCTCACTCACGCTGACAGCTTGGTTCCGAGCCCGTCCATTTTCCCGACTCCAGGCAGGTTCTCTCCGACGAGCCAATCAGAACCAGATCGTCGCGGCACAGGTACCTGACCTTGTCGTCCACGCCGTAGTTATTGCCGGATTTCACGCTCCCCGCCGGACTGCCGGGGTTTGGACAGGTGTCCACTGCAAGAGGAAAAGCGGGGGGGGGGAAGTTGGTCAAATGTATATAGCACCCACGCCACCGATGTCCATCACAGGGGTTGATGGGTGAGCGGGACTCGGTGCAAGTTAGGATACGGGCTCCTGTCCCGAGTGTTGGATCACCTCTGGTTTACGGAGAGTGGAATGTGGGAGGCCAGCCAGGAGTGCGTTGGAATGGTCAAGTCTCGAGGTAACAAAGGCACGGATGAGGGCTTCAGCAGCGGATGAGCTGAGGCAGGGAGCGGTGACGGGCGATGTTACGGAGGTGGAAATTGTAACGTCCTTACCCTGCAGTACAGATTCACACGAGGCACAGACTGAAGTCAAGGTCACTCTGGACCTACTCCTTTTTTACACAGCTCTCGAAAGCCACACTTGGCTGAGACCTGTCCTTATATACCTGTCTGGGACTCCTGGTGGTAAGGTAAGCTTGTGGTTACAGGTCATCTCGAGGTACAGTCATGTGTAGCATGGTAAGATACAGTTATGTACAGTAGTGTGAGATACATGACATCACCCTCCCCCAAGGTCTTATTGTCTTTATAGGTTCAGTCTCTCAGGAGGTCTACGCTCTCGCGTGGAGCATCTTAGTTGTGGTTCAGTTGTTTGCCTTGCTAGTGTTGTTGGTAAATCTACTTTTGACTTGGTCTACATGCCTCCGGCAGGTTTGGCCATTGTCCATTTGTACTACCAGTAGCCTGTCTCCTTCCTTGCCTGTTACTCTCCCTGCAAGCCATTTGGGACCCCTGCCATAGTTTAGCACAAACACTTTGTCCCCTTTCTCATTCCACCTCCCCCTCGAATTTCAGTCATGGTACTCAGTCAGCTTATGGCGCTTTGCCTCAACAATTTCATGCACGTCTGGGAGGATTAATGAGAGCCTTGTCTTTAAGGTCCGTTTCATCAATAGTTGCGCGCGGGGAACACCAGTCAATGAATCCGGCGAGATATTATTCCAGCAGCAGTCGCGACAGGCGACCCTGCAGCGTGGGACCTTGGATTCTGAGCATGCCTTGTTTAATGATCTGCACTGTTCGCTCCGCCTGGCCGTTGGAGGCCGGCTTGAACGGTGCCGACTTAACGTGATTTATGCCATGGTCACTGATAAAATCTTGGAATTCTGCGCTGGTGAAGCACGGACCATTGTCACTGACCAATATGTCAGGAATGCCGTGCATTGCGAACATAGTTCCAAGGCTCTCCACAGTGGTGGAGGTGGTGCTCGAGTTTAAAATGGTGCATTCGATCCACTTTGAAAATGCATCTACAACTACGAGGAACATTTTGCCCATGAATGGCAAATGAGAAAGGCGCGCAGTTCTGAGACATTCCGGGGCCTGGGTGCCAGGCGAATTGCTTCGGTTTTGGACTCTGTTGGGCGTATTCCATCAGCGGCAATCCTTCTGCCCAAAAACTCAACTTCGGGCGCGAGAAACAGGCACTTGGATTTCTTAACTCTTAGGCCTACCCGATCCAACTGCTTTAGTACTTCCTCCAAATTGCGGAGATGGGAGTCGGTGTCCCTGCCCGTAATAAGTATGTCGTCTTGAAATACAACCGTCCCCGGGATGGACTTGAGCAGACTCTCCATGTTGCGCTGGAATATAGCAGCTGCCGACCTGATGCTGAATGGGCATCGATTGACAATGAAAAGGCCTCGATGTGTGTTGATGGTGGTGAGTAGCTTAGACTCTTCAGTCAGTTCTTGCATCATATACGCAGATGTGAGGTCTAATTTTGAGAAAAGTTTTCCTCCAGCCAATGTGGCAAATAGGTCCTCCGCTCTGGGCAGTGGGTACTGGTCCTGTAGGGAGACTCTGTTTATGGTAGATTTGTAGTCCCCACAGATTCGTACGTATCCATCAGGCTTCATGACTGGGACGATGGGACTTGCCCAGTCGCTAAATTCCACGGGTGAGATAATGCCTTCCCGCAGAAGCCTGTCCAGTTCATGTTCAATCTTTTCCCTCATCACATAGAGCACAGCTCTGGCCTTGTGATGGACCAGTCTAGCAACCTGTGTGATATAGATTTTGACTTTGGCCCCTTTGAAAGTGCCCATACCTGGCTGAAAGAGATGTTCAAATTGCTTTATAACTGTTGAGCAGGAGGTCCGTTCCTCTGATGACATGGCATGGACATCATCCCATTTCCAGTTTAGTTTTGCCAGCCAGCTTCTCCCCAGCAGTGCTGGGAGATCTCCGGGGACAATCCACAGGGGAAGTCGGTTCACTGTCCCTTTGTTTGTGACAGAGAGCATGGCGCTGCCGAGGACTGGTACGATTTCTTTGGTATAGGTCCTTAGTTTGGTGTCGACCCTTGTGAGTTTGGGTCTGTCTCTTTTGTGCGGCCACAGCTGTTCAAATTGTTGAGCGCTCATGAGAGATTGACTCGCTCCCGTGTCCAGTTCCATGTTGACGGGTATCCTGTTGAGTAGGACCCTCACCATAATTGGAGGCGTCTTGTTGTAAGAGCAGTGGCCATTGATCGTGTTGACCCTCTGTACCTCGGTGACCCGGGTACTGTCCCCACCGTCTTCTGGTCCGCTTTCCGACCCTTCCGATTCGTATAGCAGCCGAGCTGCCGTTTTTCTGCACATGCGAGCCAAATGCCCTGTATAGTCGCAGTTTCTGCAAACAGCCTGCTGAAATCGACACCCCCTTGTTGATGGCCTTCCCCCACATCTCCAGCACAGACCGCTTCCATTGTTTCCGAAGGATGAGCTGCGCCTGGCTGATCTCTCTTGAGCTTCTCTCAGTCTGTAGTTGATTGCTCGCATTGTGGGTTGATGAGGTGTAAATGGCCGTTCCTGTGACCCTTGATGGCTCCTGGCACCACTGCCTGCTGTTGAGGGCCTGTTCTCCTGCCTTTGTCTGTGTGTGGGGGTAGCCTCTTGTTTCACTCTGTGAACCCCTTGTTCCGATGTTTCGTTAGTTGTCGTACCCGCAGTGTAGATCAACCTCGTTTCTTCTTCTCCTGCCAAGAATGTCTGTGCGACCAGTGCTGCTGCCACTAGGGTCAAGTTCTTGGTCTCTATGAGCTTTCGGAATATGCCTGCATGGCCTATTCCTTCAATAAAAAAGTCTCTCAGTACTTCTCTCCTTAGTTCATCGGAGAACTCACATAAACTAGCCAACCTCCGAAGTTCCGCCACGAAGTCGGGTATGCTCTGGCCCACACAGCGTCTGTAGTTGTAGAACCTGTGTCGGGCCATGTGTAGGCTGCTCGCTGGCTTCAGGTGGTCTCTTACCAGTGTGCTCAATTCTTCAAACGACTTGTTTGCTGGTTTCCCGGGTGCCAGCAGGTCCTTCATTAAAGCGTATGTTTTCAAGCCACAGCTGGTCAAGAGATGGGCTCTTCTCTTGTCTGCCTTATCGTCGCCTAACCAGTCTTTGGTTACAAAGCTTTGCTGGAGCCTTTCTATAAAGTCCTCCCAATTGTCTCCCGCATTGTACTTTTCATCTGAGCCGTTGGTCGCCATTCTGTGGATTCTGTAATCCCGTAACTCGTCGCCACTGTAAAGTCCTGACCCTGCAGTACAGATTCACACGAGGCATGTAGTGAAGTCAAGGTCACTCTAGACCTGCACCTTTATTACACAGCTCTCGAGTGCCACACTTGCCTGAGACCTGTCCTTATATACCTGTCTGGGGCAGGTATCCAGTGTCTCCTGCAAGTGCACCCCTGGTGGTAAGGTAAGCTTGTGGTTACAGGTCCTCTCTAGTTACAGTCATGTATAGCATGGTAAGATACAGTTATGTACAGTAGTGTGAGATACATGACAGAAATAGGTGGTCTTAGTTATGCCGCGGATGTGTGGTCGATAGCTCATTTCAGGGTCAGATACAACACCGAGGTTGTGAACAATCTGGTTCAGCCTCAGACAGGAGTTGGGGAGAGGGTTAGAGTCAGTGTCTAGAGAACGGAGATTGTGGTGGGGACTGAAAACAATGGCTTTGGTCTTCCCACTATTCAATTGAAGAAAATTTATGCTCATCCAGAACTGAATGTCGGACAAGCAGTCTGACAATTTAGGGACCGTGGAGGGGTCAAATATACAACTCAAATATGGTGCAAATATACATTATACACATCACCATCATCATCAATGTCATCGATGTCTGTCCTTGTCGATAAGAGGATCCCGAGGTATGGGAAATGGTCCACATTGTTCACATGCCAGACACGAGACTCCCAAAGCAAGCGCTCTACACAGAACTCCTTCACGGCAAACGAGCCAAAGGTGGGCAGAGGAAACGTTACAGGGACACCCTCAAAGCCTCCCTGATAAAGTGCAACATCCCCACCGACACCTGGGAGTCCCTGGCCAAAGACCACCCTAAGTGGAGGAAGTGCACCCGGGAGGGCGCTGAGCACCTCGAGTCTCGTCGCCGAGAGCATGCAGAAAGCAAGCGCAGGCAGCGGAAGGAGCGTGCGGCAAACCTGTCCCACCCTCCCCTTCCCTCAACCACTATCTGTCCCACCTGTGACAGGGACTGTGGTTCTCGGATTGGACTGTTCAGCCACCCGAGAACTCACGTTAAGAGTGGAAGCAAGTCTTCCTCGATTCCGAGGGGCTGCCTGTGATGAGGATTCAATGTCAAATCAGGTACAGAACGAGAAATAAAAAGAGGGGAAGAAAGATTGGATTAAGAGAGAAAAAAAACCAGACAGAACGGAAAAGCAACAAAAAAAATGTAAAATTTAAATTTTTGTATTCTGAAACCTCCAACAACAATTAAAACCCGACAGAATGAGAGTGCGCGTTTGCAAGAGTTTATTTTCAGCTAGATAGGTTGATTGACAGTGATACACAGTTATCACGCTGTCAAAAGGGGTTCTTAGACTGGGATGGATGAGACTTAACTTTCTGAGGCGAGTTCAGTTCAGGCCCTGGGCTCTTCCGGGGCCCCGAACTCACGTCTCTCCCGGGCCCCGATCACGTCCCTCTACATCTGTGAACCCATGTGGGAGCAAGTCCTCCTGGTTCCAGGGGCCGCCCATGATGATGATGAGTTTGCATCTAATGTGCAAATACAGCAACGTCACGCTGTTCAATGCCTTTTTATTGGCGAGGCAGGCGGTGAGAGTATGTTTTCACGGTGCTAGTGTTGTATGTTGGACAGCAGTTTTGGGATGACCATGTTTACCCTTTGTCTGATGTTGCTGTGTTCATCATCGGCAGACCCTCGACGCGAGGATCACTTACTTCCACACCAAAAAAAAGAGTTTCCAGATGTTTCAATGGAGGGCCCGATATTCCAGGCCTGAACTCCAATTGAAGGGTGGAAGATGCCTGAGCCTGGATTGTTTTAACGTGTGGTGACCGTCACACATCAGCCACCACACGGGGCTTGACAGAGCTCGGCCTTTATCCAGTGGCAAGGGTTAACCAGGACGGCTGGAGACCTGCTCTGCTGCACGGACCCAGTGCGCTCACATATCGCAGTGTGGGCTGGGCCCCGTGCTGCCCCTCGGCTCTTCTGGGGCCCCGAACTCACGCTCCTCCTGATCCCCGATCACGTCCCACCCCAGTCTCTCGTCGCTCCTTCGCTCCTGACCTCGCCGCTCCTGCTGTACCTGCCCGCGCTCCAATCACCGACCGGGATCTTACTGACCTCACTCCTCGCTGCCGTCGCCCTCCTGAACCAGCTCGCGCCGCTCCCTGCAGTAGCACGCCACCATGCTGTCCATGGCCGCCACTCACCGCTCCGTTTATGGCCTCGACCTGCTGCTGATGGTCTCTCGCAAGTCGGTCGCTGCGTTACTTGCGCGTCAATAACGACGGGCGCCATCAGCCTCGCGGTGATTGTGGCAGCAACTCCTGTCCCAGTGGGCAGAAGACGTGAGACCGGAGGTTACACAGCAGGACTCAGTGCCGCCCTTTGTAAGGAATCGGGAATCGAAAGAAAATATCTCGAGACCAGAAAGTCTCTTCAGGCTGGTGTTGGAATGGAAGGGTTTAAGGGCTAAAGAGACTTGGACAGCGGGGACATAATTAACTGAGAGCAGGCAGCTCCAAACATCTGAAGGCCAAGAACGGCCATGTCTGACTCCAACCTTGGGCCGATGGGAGGTATCACCGAAGAGTTGAGACAAAGAACTCAACGACCCATTGGGCACTGCGGTTTGGGACCAGCCCTGATTGCTTAAATGGTCCTGTCCAACACTTTACCCCAGGCCCACCCCTAACAAGACAATAAAAGAGATGGCTAAAGTGCTTTTCTTATACCGCTGTTTCTTATGTTCTTCTGACCCGTGCTCCTAATCGCACACGTTGCTCCTGAGAACCGACATTACTTACATCCATCCTCACACACAGCAGTATTCCCATTCCACCGTCCGTTGATCAAACACGTTCTGCTGGCCGAACCCAGAAGTCTGTACCCATCGTAACACTCGAAGGTGATTGTATCACCAGGGGCATAGGAGGCATTGATTGGAAAGAGTGCTCCTTGCTCGATTGTAGGCACTGGGCACTTGAATTCTGAAAATGAAGCAAGTAGGAGCCTTTGGTAAGGATTTACATTGAACCTATAGCACAGAACATAAGAACACAAGAACATAAGAATTAGGAGCAGGAGTAGGCCGTACGGCCCCTCGAGCCTGCTCCGCCATTTAATACGATCATGGCTCAGCTCCACTTCCCTGCCCGCTCCCCATAACCCCTTATTCCCTTATCGGTTAAGAAACTGTCTATTTCTGTCTTAAATTTATTCACTGTCCCAGCCTCCACAGCTCTCTGAGGCAGTGAATTCCACAGATTGACAACCCTCAGAGAGAAGAAATTCCTCCTCATCTCAGTTTTAAATGGGCGGCCCCTTATCCTAAGATCATGCACCCTAGTTCTAGTCTCCCCCATCAGTGGAAACATCCTCTCTGCATCCACCTTGTCAAGCCCCCCTCATAATCTGATACGTTTCGATAAGATCACCTCTCATTCTTCTGAATTCCAATGAGTAGAGGCCCAACCTCCTCAACCTTTCCTCATAAGTCAACCCCCTCATCCCCGGAATCAACCGAGTGAACCTTCTCTGAACTGCCTCCAAAGCAAGTATATCCTTTCGTAAATAGGGAAACCAAAACTGCACGCAGTGTTCCAGGTGTGGCCTCACCAATACCCTGTATAACTGTAGCAAGACTTCCCTGCTGCCTTTGATAATGATTCGTGTCGAATTTATAGCACAGGAAACAGGCCAGACAGCCGTACAGGTCCATGCCAGAGTTTATACTCCACACGAGCCTCCTCCCACTCGAATTACCCCTTCCCTCCCTACCCCTACCCCTCCCCGTATGCCTTTATTCCCTTCTCTACTTACTAACAATGCTAAAATAAGAATTAGGAGCAGGAGTCGACCATTCGGCCCCTCGAGCCTGCTCCACCATTCACTGAGATCACGGCTGATCATCGACCTCAACTCCACTTTCCCGCCCGATCCCCATATCCTTTGACTCCCTTAATATCCAAAAAATCTATCGATCACTGTCTTAATAGGTCCAAGTCAGCATGGATTTGTGAAAGGAAAATTATGCTTGACAAATCTTCTGGAATTTTTTGAGGATGTTTCCAGTAGAGTGGACAAGGGAGAACCAGTTGATGTGGTATATTTGGACTTTCAGAAGGCTTTCGACAAGGTCCCACACAAGAGATTAAGGTGCAAAGTTAGAGCACATGGGATTGGGGGTAGTGTGCTGACATGGATTGAGAACTGGTTGGCAGACAGGAAGCAAAGAGTAGGAGTAAATGGGTACTTTTCAGAATGGCAGGCAGTGACTAGTGGGGTACCGCAAGGTTCTGTGCTGGGGCCCCAGCTGTTTACATTGTACATTAATGATTTAGACGAGGGGATTAAATGTAGTATCTCCAAATTTGCGGATGACACTAAGTTGGGTGGCAGTGTGAGCTGCGAGGAGGATGCTATGAGGCTGCAGAGTGACTTGGATAGGTTAGGTGAGTGGGCAAATGCATGGCAGATGAAGTATAATGTGGATAAATGTGAGGTTATCCACTTTGGTGGTAAAAACAGAGAGACAGACTATTATCTGAATGGTGACAGATTAGGAAAAGGGGAGGTGCAACGAGACCTGGGTGTCATGGTACATCAGTCATTGAAGGTTGGCATGCAGGTACAGCAGGCGGTTAAGAAAGCAAATGGCATGTTGGCCTTCATAGCGAGGGGATTTGAGTACAGGGGCTGGGAGGTATTACTACAGTTGTACAGGGCCTTGGTGAGGCCACACCTGGAGTATTGTGTACAGTTTTGGTCTCCTAACTTGAGGAAGGACATTCTTGCTATTGCGGGAGTGCAGCGAAGGTTCACCAGACTGATTCCCGGGATGGCGGGGCTGACCTATCAAGAAAGACTGGATCAACTGGGCTTGTATTCACTGGAGTTTAGAAGAATGAGAGGGGACCTCATGGAAACGTTTAAAATTCTGACGGGTTTAGACAGGGTAGATGCAGGAAGAATGTTCCCAATGTTGGGGAATTCCAGAACCAGGGGTCACAGTCTGAGGATAAGGGGGAAGCCATTTAGGACCGAGATGAGGAGAAACTTCTTCACCCAGAGAGTGGTGAACCTGTGGAATTCTCTACCACAGAAAGTAGTTGAGGCCAATTCACTAAATATATTCAAAAGGGAGTTAGATGAAGTCCTTACTACTCGGGGGATCAAGGGGTATGGCGAGAAAGCAGGAAGGGGGTACTGAAGTTTCATGTTCAGCCATGAACTCATTGAATGGCGGTGCAGGCTAGAAGGGCTGAATGGCCTGCTCCTGCACCTATTTTCTATGTTTCTATGTTTCTAAACGACTGAGTCTACACAGCTCTCTGGGGCAGAGAATTCCAGCGATTCACCACCCTCTGAGTGAAGAAGTTTCTCCTCATCTCAGTCCTAAATGGCCGACCCCTGATTCTGAGACTGTGACCCCTGGTTCTAGACTCCCCAGCGCGGGGAAACATCCTCCCTGTATCTACCCTGTCAAGCCCTGTAAGAATTTTGTATGTTTCATTGAGATCACCTCCCATTCTTCTAAACTCGAGAGAATACAGGCCTAGTCTGCTCAATCTCTCCTCATAGGACAATCCCCCCATCCCAGGAATCACCTTCACTGCACTCCCTCTATGGCAAATCTATCCTTCCTTAGGTAAGGGGACAAAAACTGCACACACTACTCCAAATGCGGTCTCACCAGGGCTCTAACCACTTCTCCAGATCTCGGCTTATATGCACTCTACCTCACGCACTCCCTGTGGCACTGTGTTCCACATTCTTACCACTCACCATGTAAAGAAATTATTCCTAAATTCTTTATTTGAACAGTTAGTGACTATCTTATATTTATGCCCGCTTAATCAGGTCTCACCCACAAGGGGGAACTATTTATCCACAATCGCCCCATTAACCTTCTCCCGGGTTCGAGTGGTGCTGTCGAAGACATCTTGGTGAGTTGCTGCAGTGCATCTTGTAGATGGTGCACACTGCAGCCAGGGGGCGCCGGTGGTGGAGGGAGTGAGTGTTGAAGGTGGTGGATAGCGTGTCGATCAAGCGGCTTCTTTGTCCTGGATGGTGTCGAGCTTCTCGAGTGTTGTTGGAGCTGCACTCATCCAGGCAAGTGGGGAGTGTTCCATCACACTCCTGACTTGGGCCTTGTAGATGGTGGGAAGGCTTTGGGGCTTTGGTGGAAAGGCTTTGGGTAGAATAACCCAGCCTCAGACCCAGCCTTGTTGCCAAAGTATTTATGTGGTTGGTCCACTTAAGTTTCTGGTCAATGGCAACCCTCCAGGATGTTGATGGAATACTCTCCACTTGCCGGGATGAGTGCAGCTCCAACAACACTCGAGAAGCTCGACACCATCCAGGACAAAGCAGCCGCTTGATTCACACCCCATCCACCACCTTAAACATTCACTCCCTCCACCACCGGCGCACCCTGGCTGCGGTGTGTACCATCTACAAGATGCATTGCAGCAACTCGCCAAGGCTTCTTCAACAGCACCTCCCAAACCCGGGACCTCTGCCCCCTAGAAGGACAAGGGCAGCAGGTCCATGGGAACACCACCACCTCCACGTTCCCCTCCCAGTCACACACCATCCCGGCTTGGAAATATATCGGCTGTTCCTTCATCGTCGCTGGGTCACAATCCTGGAACTCCCTCCCTAACAGCACTGTGGGAGCACCTTCACCACACGGACTGCAGCGGTTCAAGAAGGCGGCTCACCACCACCTTCTCAAGCCACGCCCACATCCCGGGAATGAATAAATAAAATGATGGCGGAGGATTTGACGATGGTGCTGCTGTTGAATGTGAGGAGTTGTGGTTAGACTCTCGCTTGTTGGAAATGGTCATTGCCTGGCACTTGTGTGACGCGAATGTTACTGATGTGCTGATATGCTTGCCTAGATAACGGTACTCTCAAAAATCCACCCCATGACTCTCCTCTGCACCATATATTCTCAACTCATTTAACGGTGTGAACATAAGAACATAAGAAATAGGAGCAGGAGTGGGCCATACAGCCCCTCGAGCCTACTCCGCCATTTAATACGATCATGGCTGATCCGATCATGGACTCAGCTCCACTTCCCTGCCCGCTCCCCATAACCCTTGTTACCTTATCGGTTAAGAAACTGTCTATTTCTGTCTTAAATTTATTCAATGTCCCGGCTTCCACAGCTCTCTGAGGCAGCGAATTCCACAGATTTACAACCCTTTGGAGGAGAAATTTCTCCCCGTCTCAGTTTTAAATGGGTGGCCCCTTATTCTAAGATTATGCCCCCTAGTTCTAGTCTCCCCCATCAGTGGAAACATCCTCTCTGCATCCACCTTGTCAAGCCCCCTCGTAATCTTACACGTTTTGATAAGATCACCTCTCATTCTTCTGAATACCTATGTGTAGAGGCCCAACCTCCTCAACCTTTCCTCATAAGTCAACCCCCTCATCCCTGGAATCAACCGAGTGAACTTTCTCTGAACTGCCTCCAAAGCAAGTATATCCTTTCATAAATATGGAAACCAAAACTGCACGCAGTATTCCAGGTGTGGCCTCACCAATACCCTGTATAACTGTAGCAAGACTTCCCTGCTTTTATACTCCATCCCCTTTGCAATAAAGGCCAAGATTCCATTGGCCTTCCTGATCACTTGCTGTACCTGCATACTAACCTTTTGTGTTTCATGCACAAGTACCCCCAGGTCCCGCTGTACTGCAGCACTTTGCAATCTTTCTCCATTTAAATAATAAGTTGCTCTTTGATTTTTTTTTGCCAAACTGCATGACCTCACACTTTCCAACATTATACTCCATCTGCCAAATTTTTGCCCACTCACTTAGCCTGTCTATGTCCTTTTGCAGACTTTTTGTGTCCTCCTCATACGCTGCTTTTCCTCCCATCTTTGTATCATCAGCAAACTTGGCTACGTTACACTCAGTCCCTTCTTCCAAGTCATTAATATAGATTGTATATAATTTAGGTCCCAGCACTGATCCCCATTAGTTACTGATTGCCAACCCGAGAATGAACCATTTATCCCGACTCTCTGTTTTCTGTTAGTTAGCCAATCCTCTATCCATGCTAATATATTACCCCCAACCCCGTGAACTTTTATGTGGCACCTTGTCAAATGTCTTCTGGAAGTCCAAATACACCACATCCACTGGTTCCCCTTTATCCACCCTGTTCATTACATCCTCAAAGAATTCCAGCAAATTTGTCAAACATGACTTCTCCTTCATAAATCCATGCTGACTCTGCCTGATCGAATTTTGCTTTTCCAAATGTCCTGCTACTGCTTCTTTAATAATGGACTCCAACATTTTCCCAACCACAGATGTTAGGCTAACTAGTCTATAGTTTCCTGCTTTTTGTCTGCCTCCTTTTTTAAATAGGGGCGTTACATTTGCAGTTTTCCAATCTGCTGGGACCGCCCCAGAATCCAGGGAATTTTGGTAAATTACAACCAATGCATCCACTATCCCTGCCGCTACTTCTCTTAAGACCCTAGGATGCAAGCCATCAGGTCCAGAGGATGTATCTGCCTTTAGTCCCATTATCTTACTGAGTACCACCTCCTTAGTGATTGTGATTGTGTTAAGTTCCTTCCCCCATAGCCCTTTGACTATCCACTGTTGGGATATTGTGAGTGTCCTCTACCGTAAAGACTGATACAAAATATTTGTTCCGAGTTTCTGCCATCTCCATGTTTCCCATTACTAATTCCCCGGTCTCGACCTCTGAGGGACCAACATTTGCTTTAATAAATATTCAATGGTTTGCGTAAAGGGGGTGGGGTAATGGAGGAATTAAATGGAGACTTTCACCTCTGCACACTGCGTTGTGAATGATCTGTCGGCGAGAGCTTCTCATTGAACTCCAAAGGCCGTTGCTCCTGCATTTGCGGCTTGTTGTCGGATACGGATAAAAGCCCAGGGGACAACTGTAGCTCGCAATGCTCCCCACGGCAACACCTTTGGACAGTGTGACTGTACCACCCGCGATCGACACGTTGGGATCGCAACGAATGCCATTGTTTTCCTCGTCCCCTAAAACCAAGCAGGCAGAAATCGGACAGTCAATGATAGCAGCTCGGCAGTTACATAAGAACATAAGAAATAGGAGCAGGAGTAGACCATACGGCCCCTCGAGCCTGCTCTGCTATTTCATCATCATCATAGGCAGTGTTAAGTCCTGACTCTAATGTACTGACTTACACGAGACACGTGCTGAAGTCAAGGTCACTCAGGACCTGCACCTTTGATTCCAGCTCTCCATTGCCACACTTGCCTGAGACTTCCCTTTATATACCTCAGTGGGACAGGTATAGAGTGTCTCCTGCAAGTGCACCCCTGGTGGTGAGGTATGCTTATTGTTACAGGTCATATCCTGGTAAGATACAGTTATATACAGTAATGTGAGATACATGACATCACCCTCCCCCAAGGTCTTATTGTCTTTATAGATTCAGTCTCTCAGGTGGTCTACGCTCTCGCGTGGAGCATCTTAGTTGTGGTTCAGTTGTTTGCCTTGGTGCCTGTTTTTCTTTCGGTGTGATTGCTGGTATCTCACCTGGGCTGTCTGTTTCGTTCAGTATGATTGCTGGTATCTCGCCTGGGCTGTCTGTTGAGACTGCCCTTTCCTCAGGTTGTTCCACCTGTCTGTCCACCAGGTGTGGTGTGAGTTCCACATTGTAGTCTGTCTCTGGTTTTTCAGTGTTATCAGTGAATCTACTTTTTACTTGGTCTACATGCCTCCGGCAGGTTTGGCCATTGTCCATTTGTACAACCAGTAGCCTGTTTCCCTCTTTGTCTGTTACTGTCCCTGCAAGCCATTTGGGACCCCGGCCATAGTTTAGCACAAACACTTTGTCCCCTATCTCATTCCACCTCCCCCTCGAATTTCGGTCATGGTACTCAGTTAGCTTTTGACGCTTTGCCTCAACAATTTCATGCATGTCTGGGAGGATTAACGAGAGCCTGGTCTTTAAGGTGCGTTTCATCAATAGTTGCGCGGGGGGAACCCCAGTCAACGAATGAGGACGAGATCTGTATGCCAGCAGCAGTCGTGACAGGCGGCTCTGCAGCGACGGACCTTGGATTCTAAGCATGCCTTGTTTAATGATCTGCATTGTTCGCTCCATCTGGCCATTGGAGGCTGGCTTGAAAGGTGCCGTCTTGACGTGATTTATACCATAGTCAACTATAAAATCATGAAATTCTGCGCTGGTGAAGCATGGACCATTATCACCGACCAATATGTCAGGAATGCCGTGCATTGCAAACATGGTTCTAAGGCTCTCCACAGTGGTGGAGGTGGTGCTCGAGTTTAAAATGGTGCACTCGATCCATTTTGAAAATGCATCAACGACTACGAGGAACATTTTGCCCATGAATGGGCCCCCATAGTCTACATGCACCTGCGACCACGGTTTGGTTGGCCAGGGCCAGGGGCTTAGGGAGGCCTCCCTGGGGGTATTACTGAGTTGGGCACAAATGGTGCACCGACGGACTCAGAGCTCCAAGTCTGCGTCAATGCCAGGCCACCAGACATGAGATCTGGCTATGGCCTTCATAAGGACGATTCCCGGGTGCTCACGGTGGAGCTCCTGGACAAACGCCTCTTTGCCTTGCAAGGGCATAACTACTCGGCTGCCCCACATCAGGCAGTCTGCCTGTAGTGAGAGTTCATGCATGCGCCTATGGAAAGGTTTGATCTCCTCGGGGCAGGCATCGCGAGCCTCTGCCCAGTCACCAGCTAAAACACATCATTTGACTAAGGATAACGTGGGGTCGCTGGTCGTCCAGGCTCTGATTTGGGTGAACCTGTGGACTCAAAGGCATCGATTGCCATGACCATCTCACAGTCCTGTTTGTCGGACCTTTCCGTGGTCGCCAGGGGTAGCCTGCTGAGCGCGTCGGCACAGTTGTCTGAGCCTGGTCTGTGCCTTATTGTGTAGTCGTAGGACGCCAGCATGAGTGCCCACCGCTGAATGCGCGCTGAGGCGTTGGCGTTTATTGCCTTGCTCTCGGATAGGAGGGACGTGAGGAGCTTGTGGTCGGTTTCTAAAGCAAACTTGGCGCCGAAAAGATATTGGTGCATCTTTTTGTCACCGTACTCGCACGCAAGCGCCTCCTTCTCTACCATACCGTACCCACGCTCCGCCCGCGAAAGTGACCTGGAGGCATAAGCAACGGGCTGCAATTTACCCGCACCATTGACATGCTGTAAAACGCACCCGACCCCATACACTGACACATCACATGTAAGGACTAACTTTTTACCTGGGTCAAAAAAGGCTAAAACACTGTTGGAACACAGAAGGTTGAGTGCCTTATTGAAGGCGCGTTCCTGGGCGTCCCCCCAAAACCAATCCCTCCCCTTCCTGAGTAGCACGTGGAGAGGCTCCAGCAGCGTGTTCAAGTTCTGCATAAAGTTCCCAAAGTAATTGAGTAGCCCGAGTAAGGCCCGCAGTTCTGAGACATTCCGGGACCTGGGTGCCAGGCGAATTGCTTCTGTTTTGGATTCTGTTGGGCGGATTCCATCAGCGGCAATCCTTCTGCCCAAAAATGCCCAGGCGCGAGAAACAGACACTTGGATTTCTTAACTCTTAGGCCTACCCGATCCAATTGACTTAGTACTTCCTCCAAATGACGCAGATGGGAGTCGGTGTCCCTGCCCGTGATGAGTATGTCACCTTGAAACACAACCGTCCCCGGGATGGACTTGAGCAGACTCTCCATGTTGCGCTGGAATATAGCAGCTGCCGACCTGATGCCGAATGGGCATCGATTGTACATTGATGTGTGTTGATGGTGGTGAGTGGCTTAGACCCTTCGGTCAGTTCTTGCGTCATTTACTCAGATGTGAGATCTAGTTTCGAGAAAAATTTTCCTCCAGCCAACGTGGCAAATAGGTCCTGTAGGGAGACTCTGTTTATGGTAGATTTGTAATCCCCACAGATTCACACGGATCCATCAGGCTTCATGACGGGGACGATGGGACTTGCCCAGTCGCTGAATTCCACGGGTGAGATAATGCCTTCCCGCAGAAGCCGGTCCAGTTCATGTTCAATCTTTTCTCTCATCACATAAGGCACAGCTCTAGCCTTGTGATGGACCGGTCTGGCATCCTGTGTGATGTAAATTCTAACTTTAGCCCCTTTGAAGGTGCCCACACCTGGCTGAAAGAGATGTTCAAATCGACTTAGAACTGTTGAGCAGGAGGTCCGTTCCTCTGACGACATGGCGTGAACATCATCCCATTTCCAATTAAATTCTGCTAGCCAGCTTCTCCCCACCAGTGCTGGGAGATCCCCGGGGACAATCCACAGGGGAAGTCAGTTCACCGTCCCTTTGTGTGTGACTGAGAGCATGGCGCTGCCAAGGGCTGGGACGATTTCTTTGGTATAAGTCCTTAGTTTGGTGTCTATCTTTGTGAGTTTTGGTCTGTTGCTTTTGTGCGGCCACAGCTGATCAAATTGTTGGACGCTCATGAGAGATTGACTAGCCCCCGTGTCCAGTTCCATGTTGACGGGTATCCCGTTGAGTAAAACCCTCATCATAATTGGAGGCGTCTTGTTGTAAGAACAGTGGACATTGATCGTGTTGACCCTCTGTACCTCGGCGTCCCGGGCACTGTTCCAT
>NC_091995.1:3441991-3456991 GCF_044704955.1 Pristiophorus japonicus | reverse complement strand
CTCTCTCACATACACACGCGCACACACACACACACACTCTCACTCCCACAAACACAAACACACACACGCCTGAGATGAAGGGGTTGTGTTATGAAGAAAGGTTGGGCCTATACTTATTGGACTTTAGAAGAATGAGTGGTTTGTTACAACTGAGTGTCTCCCTGGGCCATTTCAGAGTGGCAGTTTAGAGACAACCACATTGCTGTGGGTCTGAAGGACATTAGTGAACCAGATGGGTTTTTAACGACAATCCGGTAGTTACATGGTCACCATTACTGACACTAACGTTTTCATTCTGGATTTTTTTAATGAACTGAATTTAAAATCCCCAGCTGCCGAGGTGGGATTAGAACTCGTGTCTCTGGATCATTAGCCCAGGGTCTGGATTACAGGTCCAATAACATTAACCACTGAGCTACCGTAAACCTATAAACATGCTGTACGTAGTAAGATCTGCGTGCGTTAACTGCAGGCGGAGAATGCGAGGTACTTTCCGACAGTTAAATCCGAGCCTTACTCTTTGCTATGGAATGTAAAAAATACCTTACCTTGCGAAGCGCTCACCAGGAAGAGGAGAAGACACAAGGCAAATCTCCCCATCGTCCTCATCTTCAACCCCTGCGCTGTGTATATTCCTCCACTTTTGGATTTCGAGCCGAGGCAAAGAGTCTTGGCCACTGAGATTGATCAATGATTAACTTTCCAGGAACATCAGTGTAAATACGGAGAACCCTGGCACGGTCTAATCAATGGAGTGCCTTAACTGACATCATCATCAACATCACAGGCAGTCCCTCGGAATCGAGGAAGACTTGCTTCCACTCTTAAAGTGAGTTGTCAGGTGGCTGAACAGTCCAATACGAGAGCCACAGTCCCTGTCACAGGTGGGACAGGCAGTGGTTGAGGGAAGGGGAGGGTGGGACTGGTTTGCCGCACGCTCCTTCCGCTGCCTGCGCTTGGTTTCTGCATGCTCTCGGCGACGAGACTCGAGGTGCTCAGCGCCCTCCCGGATGCACTTCCTCCACTTAGGGCGGACTGGTCTTTGGGCCAGGGACTCCCAGGTGTCGGTGGGGATGTTGCACTTTATCAGGGAGGCTTTGAGGGTGTCCCTGTAACGTTTCCTCTGCCCACCTGGGGCTCGCTTGCAGTGAAGGAGTTCCGAGTAGAGCGCTTGCTTTGGGAGTCTCGAGTCAGGCACGTGGACAATGTGGCCCTGCCCAGCGGAGCTGGTCGAGTGTGGTCAGTGCTTCGATGCTGGGGATGTTGGCCTGGTCGAGGACGCTAACGTTGGTGCGTCTGTCCTCCCAGAAAAGAACTAAAGGTGACATGAGGAAAACCTTTTTTTAGGCAGCGAGTGGTTAAAATTGGGAACACGATGCCTTAAAGGATCGTGGATGCAGGCTCAATTTTACCTGTCAAAGGGGAGTTGGATAAATACACGACGGGAAAAAAATTGAAGGACTACGTGGAAAGGGTGTGGGGAGTGGGACTTGCAGAGAGCCGGCACGGGCTCGATGGGCCAAATGGCCTCCTTCTGTGCTGTAACCGTTCTGTAATTCAATGATTCTAACTGCGGTATGTGAGCGCACTGGGTCCGTGCAGCAGAGCAGGTCTTCAGCCGTCCTGGTTAACCCTTGCCACTGGATAAAGACCGAGCTCTGTCAAGCCCCGTGTGGTGGCTGATGTGTGACGGTCACCACACGTTAAAACAATCCAGGCTCAGGCATCTTCCACCCTTCAATTGGAGTTCAGGACTGGAATATCGGGCCCTCCATTGAAACATCTGTGAACCCATGTGGGAGCAAGTCCTCCTGGTTCCAGGGGCCGCCGATGATGATTCTAACCCCCCATCCCCTCCGCCTCGCACGGCCAGAGAACGCTGGCGGTATAACTCCGGTCTGCCTACCTCCGCCTTGTCCGAGCAGGCGTGTTGTGTGTTGACGTCGACTGGCTCCAATATCACCCGCCCCCTCGTCACCTCGAGTGAAAGGGGCTTCTGCCGTTCCGATCACGCAGGGCATGACTTTGGCTCAAAGGGAGACCTGGGGGAGGTGGGCGTGGGGTGAACTTCGGGGCTTCAGTGCCTCCTGTGGTTTGCTCGGCCAGGCAGGGGCAGGCAGGGGCAGGCAGGGGCAGGGGCAGGCTATCTCCCTATCTCTGTAATCTCCTCCAGCCCCTACATCCTTCCCTATCTCTGTAATCCCCTCCAGCCCCTACACCCCTCCCTATCTCTGTAACCTCCTCCAGCCCCTACACCCCTCCCTATCTCTGTAATCTCCTCCAGCCCCTACATCCCTCCCTATCTCTGTAACCTCCTCCAGCCCCTACATTACTCCCTATCTCTGTAACCTCCTCCAGCCCCTACACCCCTCCCTATCTCTGTAACCTCCTCCAGCCCCTACACCCCTCCCTATCTCTGTAATCTCCTCCAGCCCCTACACCCCTCCCTATCTCTGTAACCTCTTCCAGCCCCTACATTACTCCCTTTCTCTGTAACCTCCTCCAGCCCTACACCACTCCCTATCTCTGTAACCTCCTCCAGCCCTACACCCCTCCCTATCTATGTAATCTCCTCCAGCCCCTACACCCCTCTCTATCTCTGTAATCTCCTCCAGCCCCTACATTACTCCCTATCTCTGTAACCTCCTCCAGCCCTACACCACTCCCTATCTCTGTAACCTCTTCCAGCCCCACAACCCCCCGAAATGTCTGCGCTCCTCTAATTCTGCCCTCCTGACCATCCCTGATTATAATCGCTCCACCATCGGTGGCCGTGCCTTCAGCTGCCTGGGCCCCAAGCTCTGGAACCCCCTCCCTAAACCTCTCCGCCTCTCCACCTCACTTTCCTCCTTCAACCCGCTCCTTAAACCCTCCCTCTGTGACCGAGCCTTTTGCCCGCCTCTCCTAAATATCTCCTGTTGTGACTCGGTGTCAAGTTTTGCTCCTGTGAAGCGCTTTGGCATGTCTCACTGTGTGAAAGGCACTATGTTAATGCAGGTTATCGTTGTTGCATCAGCCCGAATGACATAACCCAACTGGTTAGTGAAACACAACCTGGCTCGGGGTGAAGGAACCTGTGCTGGTGTTGAACAACCCTGAAAATCCAGGCCGTGATTGGTGCAGGGTGTCAGGTCATTGCATGATGGGGTAAAGTTAGTGTCAACAGAAAGTTGGACTTACGGTAAATCGAATCAGCCCAGATGAGAAACCAGAGCTTATCTTATCTTAGTGGGCATGTGCTCACTGGCAAAGAGTCGGTTTAGCGGCGATATGATTGAAGTTTGTCAAGAGGCTGAGGGGAGATTTAATTGAAACATAGAAACATAGAAACTAGGAGCAGTGGTCGGCCATTCGGCCCCTCGAGCCTGCACCGCCATTCAATATGATCATGGCTGATCCTCTATCTCAACACCATATTCCCGCTTTCTCCCCATACCCCTTGATGCCTTTTGTGTCTAGAAATCGATCTATCTCCCTCTTAAATATATTCAGTGACTTGGCCTCCACAGCCTTCTGTGGTAGAGAATTCCACAGGTTCACCTCCCTCTGAGTGAGAACATTTCTCCTCATCTCGGTCCTAAATTTCCTGCCCCGTATCCTGAGACTGTGACCCCTTGTTCTAGACTTCCCAGCCCCGGGGAAACATCCTCCCCGCATCCAGTCTGTCCAACCCCGTCAGAATTTTATACCTTTCAATGAGATCCCCTCTCATTCTCCTAAACTCCAGTGACTACAGGCCCAGTCGACCCAATCCCACTTTCCAGCTCTCCGTCCGTAGCCCTGCAGGTTATACAGGCACCTTCCTTTCTGGGGAGCTGGAGCGGGAGAACGACAGCAGCAAAGAGGGACGTCACCAAGGTCCAGGTCGCTGATTGGAGCGTGGGCAGGTACAGCAGGAGCGGCGAGGTCGGGGCGAAGGAGCGGCGAGAGACTGTAGAGGGAGGTGATCAGGGCCCAGGAGAGGCGACAGTCCGGGGCCCAGGGACCCAGGGGCAGCACGGGTCAGCCCACACTGCGGTATGTGAGCGCACTGGGTCCGTGCAGCAGAGCAGGTCTCCAGCCGTCCTGGTTAACCCTTGCCACTGGATAAAGGCCGAGCTCTGTCAAGCCCCGTGTGGTGGCTGATGTGTGACGGTCACCACACGTTAAAACAATCCAGGCTCAGGCATCTTCCACCCTTCAGGATGTAGTTCGGGATCCGGAATATTCCGGTCCTTCATCGAAACACCCGTGAACTCATCCTTTTTTGGCGTGGAAGCAAGTCATCCCTCGCTTCGAGAGACAGCCTATGATGACGATGATGGGACGGTAAGTTCAAAAATTTAGTCCGAGGCTGCGGTTGGGCCTAGGGAAGGGGGAAACCTAAAGAAAAGAATTATCATTATTAAAAAAAACACATAGAAAGCATTCCCAAGACAGTTTTAACCCTAATCGCCGCGGTAAAATTTTAAATAAATACTTAAAGAACCTCTAACTTACCTTAACAGCATGGATTTATGAAGAGGAAATCAGGCTTGACAAATCTTCTGGAATTTTTTGAGGATGTAACTAGTAGAGTGGACAAGGGAGAACCAGTGGATGTGGTGTATTTGGAATTTCAAAAGGCCTTTGACAAGGTCCCACACAAGAGATTGGTGTGCAAAATTAAAGCACATGGTATTGGGGGTAATGTATAGACGTGGATAGAGAACTGGTTGGCAGACAGGAAGCAGAGAGTCGGGATAAACGGGTCCTTTTCAGAATGGCAGGCAGTGACTAGTGGAGTGCCACAGGGCTCAGTGCAGTAAGACCTCCGTGCTCCTATACTCAAATCCTCTCGCTATGAAGGCCAACATGCCATTTGTGCTGTACCTGTATGCTATTTACCCCAGCTATTTACAATACATATTAATGATCTAGACAAAGGAATTGAATGTAATATCTCCAAGTTTGCAGATGACACTAAGCTGGGAGGCAGTGTGAGCTGCGAGGAGGATGCTATGAGGCTGCAGAGTGACTTGGATAGGTTAGGTGAGTGGGCAAATGCATGGCAGATGCAGTATAATGTGAATAAATGTGAGGTTATCTACTTTGGTGGCAAAAACAGGAAGGCAGATTATCTGAATGGTGACAGATTAGGAAAAGGGGAGGTGCAATGAGACCTGGGTGTCATGGTACATCAGTCATTGAAGGTTGGCATACAGGTACAGCAGGCAGTGAAGAAAGCAAATGGCATGTTGGCCTTCATAGCGAGAGGATTTGAGTGTAGGAACAGGGAGGTCTTATTGCAGTTGTGTGAGACCACACCTTGAGTATTGTGTGCAGTTTTGGTCTCCTAATCTGCGGAAGGACATTCTTGCTATTGAGGGAGTGCAGCGAAGGTTCACCAGACTGATTCCCAGGATGACATATGAAGAAAGACTGGATCGACTAGGCTTATATTCACTGGAATTTAGAAGAATGAGAGGGGATCTCATAGAAGCATATAAAATTCCGACGGGACTGGACAGGTTAGATGCAGGAAGAATGTTCCTGATGTTGGGGAAGTCCAGAACCAGGGGTCACAGTCTAAGGATAAGGGGTAAGCCATTTAGGACCGAGATGAGGAGAGACTTCTTCACTCAGAGAGTGGTGAACCTGTGGACTTCTCTATCGCAGAGAGTTGTTGAGGCCAATTCGTTGGATATATTCAAGAGGGAGTTAGATGTGGCCCTTACGGCTAAAGGGATCAAGGGGTATGGAGAGAAAGCAGGAAAGGGGTACTGAGGGAATGTTCAGCCATTAACTCATTGAATGGCGGTGCAGGCTCGAAGGGCCGAATGGCCGACTCCTGCACCTATTTTCTATGTTTCTATGTTTCTCTGCAGGGTGCCCCCCTTACCGCCCGGTTTAAGCAGCTTTTACAGGGCGAGTCTCTCGGTGATCTGAACGTCGGCGGTTGAGGCCCAAACCTGCGCCCTGGCAGTTGTTCTGGGCGTTGCCCGTGGGTGCTTTGGTCCTGGCGGGCGACTTCAGATACCAAGGAAAAAACTTGCGTGCAAACTCTCGCCGGGCGGGAAAAAACAGCGCCGAGAAAACCGCCGACAACGAAGCCAAAAGATCTGGCCCCGTGCCCCTGAATTCGTGATCCCTACATGGGGCGGGTTCAGGGGGCGCTCGCATGTCCGTGGGGACCCCCGCAATTTGCGGGTTTAGGCGGGCAAAGCGCGTGTGTCCAAAGCCCGGGACTTGCGCTGTGTCAAGAATCCTCCTGACCAATGGCACGCATCCCAAAGGTAAGGGGCCTGCACGGACGGAGAGGTTTGCTGCCTGCACCACTCCTGCCCTGCCAACGTCTGTCAAATTCGTGACTGAAAAGAGCTGGCGTAAGACCAGCTTTTGCCAGCGTTGGACTTTTGAAGGAGAGAAAAAAAAAACATTTTGTTCAATGATTGAAGCTATTATAAAGAATGAATTAAATTCCATTTTGATTCATTTTAAAGATGTGAGTTTAAAAAAAAAAATTATTTTCAGTGTTTGCGTGTGTTTTGGGAGTATTCCCATTCATACTCATGATGATTCCGTCTATACGGAACTCACATACTTACGAATGGGAACATAACAACATAAGAAATAGAAGCAGGAGTCGGCCATTTTGCCCCTCGAGCCTGCTCCGCCATTCAATACGATCATGGCTGACCTGATCATGGACTCAGCTCCACTTCCCCGCCCGCTCCCCATAACCCTTTATTCCCTTATCGCTCAAAAATCTGTCTATCTCCGCCGTAAATATATTCAATGTCCCAGCCTCCACAGCTCTCTGGGGCAGAGAATTCCACAGATTTACAACCATCTGAGAAGAAGAAATTCCTCCTTATCTCAGTTTTAAATGGGCGGCCCCTTATTCTGAGACTATGCCCCCTCATTTTAGTTTCCCTTATGAGTGGAAATTTCCTCTCTGCATCCACCTTGTTGAGTTCCCTCATTATCTTGTATGTTTCGATAAGATCACCTCTCATTCTTCTAAACTCCAATGAGTAGAGGCCCAACCTCCTCAACCTTTCCTCATAAGTCAACCCCCTCATCTCTGGAATCAACCGAGTGAACCTTCTCTGAACTGCCTCTAAAGCAAGTATACCCTTTTGTAAATATGGAAACCAAAACTGCACGCAGTATTCCAGGTGTGGCCTCACCAATACCCTGTATAACTGTAGCAAGACTTCCCTGCTTTTATACTCCATACCCTTTGCAATAAAGGCCAAGATTCCATTGGCCTTCCTGATCACTTGCTGTACAGGGCCTTGATGAGGCCACACCTGGAATATTGTGTTCAGTTTTGGTCCCCTAATCTGAGGAAGGACATTCTTGCTATTGAGGGAGTGCAGCGAAGGTTCACCAGACTGATTCCCGGGATGAAGGACTGACATATGAAGAAAGACTGGATCAACTGGGCTTGTATTCACTGGAATTTAGAAGAATGAGAGGGGACCTCATAGAAACATATAACATTCTGACCGGATTGAACAGGTTAGATGCAGGAAGAATGTTCCCGATGTTGGGGAAGTCCAGAACCAGGGGTCACAGTCTAAGGATAAGGGGTAAGCCATTTAGGACCGAGATGAGGAGAAACTTCTTCACCCAGAGAGTGGTGAACCTGTGGAATTCTCTACCACAGAAAGTTGTTGAGGTCAGTTCGTTAGATTTATTCAAAAGGGAGTTAGATGTGACCCTCATGGCTAAAGGGATCAAGGGTTATGGAGAGAAAGCAGGAATGGGGTACTGAAGTTGCATGTTCAGCCATGATCTTATCGAATGGTGGTGCAGGCTCGAAGGGCCGAATGGCCTACTCCTGCACCTATTTTCTATGTTTCTATGTTTCTGTATACTAACTTTTTGTGTTTCATGCACAAGGACCCCCAGGTCCCTCTATACTGCTGCACTTTGCAATCTTTCTCCATTTAAATTATAATTTGCTTTTCTATTTGTTTTTCTGCCAAAGTGGATAACCTCCCATTTTCCCACATTATACTCCATCTGCCAAATGTTTGCCCACTCACTTAGCCTGTCTGTATCCCTTTGCAGATTTATTTGTGTCCTCCTCACAGCTTGCGTTCCCACCCATCTTTGTATCATCAGCAAACTTGGTTACATTACACTCAGTCCCTTCTTCCAAGTCATTGATGTAGATTGTAAATTGTTGAGGTCTCCGGAGTGCAGCCTGCGCCCACAATTTCTGGGCCGTTATTTCAGCGAGCGGGCGGTGAATGTACGGAACAGACTGCCTGCGGTGATGTAGGAAACGGTTCAGATGCAGGTTACATAGATGTCCTTCAGAAAATAAGATTTGGGGATACGGTGTTTGAGGCCTGAAGTGTGGTGAATTGCAGCAAATTCAGGAGCAATAGGTAACTGAGGAGTCGTGATAAAGTGCAACATCCCCACCGACACCTGGGAGTCCCTGGGCCAAAGACCAGTCCGCCCTAAGTGGAGGAAGTGCATCCGGGAGGGCGCTGAGCACCTTGAGTCTCGTCGCCGAGAGCATGCAGAAAGCAAGCGCAGGCAGCGGAAGGAGCGTGCGGCAAACCAGTCCCACCCTCCCCTTCCCTCAACCACTGTCTGTCCCACCTGTGACAGGGACTGTAATTCCCGTCATCATCCTCATCATAGGCAGTCCCTCGGAATCGAGGAAGGCTTGCTTCCACTCTTAGAATGAGTCCTCAGCTGACTGAACAGTCCAATACAGGAATTACAGTCCCTGTCACAGGTGGGACAGACAGTGGTTGAGGGAAGGGGAGGGTGGGACTGGTTTGCCGCACGCTCCTTCCGCTGCCTGCGCTTGGTTTCTGCACGCTCCCGGCGACGAGACTCGAGGTGCTCAGCGCCCTCCCGGATGCACTTCCTCAACATCCCTACCATCAAAGCACTGACCACACTTGACCAGCTCCATTGGGTGCCATTACAGGCTCCATGACACTCAAGAAGCTCGACACAATCCAGGACAAAGCAGCCGCTTGATCGACACGCTACCCCCCACCTTCAACATTCACTCCCTCCACCACCGGCGCACCGTGGCTGCAGTGTGCACCGTCTACAAGATGCACTGCAGCAACTCGCCAAGGCTTCTTCAACAACACCTCCCAAACCCGCGACCTCTACCGCCTAGAAGGACAAGGGCAGCAGGCGCACGGGAACACCACCACCTCCACGTTCCCTTCCCAGTCACACACCATCCTGACTTGGAAATATATCGGCCGTTCCTTCATCGTCGCTGGGTCACAATCCTGGAACTCCCTCCCTAACAGCACTGTGGGAGCACCTTCACCACACGGACTGCAGCGGTTCAAGAAGGCGGCTCACCACCTCCTTCTCAAGGGGCAATGAGGGATGGGCAATAAATGCCGGCCTTGCCGGAGATGCCCACGTCCCATGAAAGGAAAAAAAAATGCAAGATTTTGAATAAATATTTCCATTTGCAGAGCTTTTAAAATGTTAGCAAGGATTGAGGTAATGTTATCTCAACAAGCTGGAAGGAGTTGATTGAATTGCCCGACTCGCTCAATACATTGCAAGCATCGCCTTTATCATTTGTTTCTATGGCGATGGAAAATGGTTATGGGAAATTGACCGGTCTAAGAACATAAGATAAGAACATAAGAAATAAGGGCTACCACAGGGATCAGTGCTGGGGCCCCAGCTATTCACAATATATATAAATGATTAGGATGTGGGAACCAAATGTAATATTTCCAAGTTTGCTGACGACACAAAACTAGGTGGGATTGTGAGTTGTGAGGAGGATGCAGAGATGCTGCAAGGCGATTTAGATAGGTTGAGTGAGTGGGCAAACACATGGCAGATGCAGTATAACGTGGATAAGTGTGACGTTATCCACTTTGGTAGGAAAACATAAGGACAAAGTATTATTTAAATGGTGATGGCTTGGGAAGTGTGGATGTACAGAGGGACCTGGGTGTCCTTGTACACCAGTCAGTGAAAGCAAACCTGCAGGTGCAGCAAGCAGTTAGGGGCAAATGGTACTGAATGTAATATCTCCAAGTTTGCAGATGAGCTGGGTGGCAGTGTGAGCTGTGAGGAGGATGCTAGGAGGTTGCAGGGTGACTTGGACAGGTTAGGTAAATGGCAAATACATGGCAGATGCAGCATAATGTGGATAAATGTGAGGTTATCCACTTTGGTGGCAAAAACAGGAAGGCAGAATATTATCTGAATGGTGACAGATTAGGAAAAGGGGAGGTGCAACGAGACCTGGGTGTCATGGTACATCAGTCATTGAAGGTTGGCATGCAGGTACAGCAGGCAGTGAAGAAGGCAAATGGCATGCTGGCCTTTGAGTATAGGAGCAAGGAGGTCTTACTGCAGTTGTACAGGGCCTTGGTGAGACCACACCTTGTGTATTGTGTACAGTTTTGGTCTCCTAATCTGAGGAAGGACATTCTTGCTATTGAGGGAATGCAGCGAAGGTTCACCAGACTGGTTCCTGGGATGGCAGGACTGACATATGAAGAAAGACTGGATCGACTAGGCTTATATTCACTGGAATTTAGAAGAATGAGAGGGAATCTCATAGAAACATATAAAATTCTGACAGGATTGGACAGATTAGATGCAGGAAGAATGTTCCCGATGTTGGGGAAGTCCAGAACCAGGGGTCACAGTCTAAGGATAAGGGGTAAGCCATTTAGGACCGAGATGAGGAGAAACTTCTTCACTCAGAGAATTGTGAACCTGTGGAATTCTCTACCACAGAAAGTTATTGAGGCCAGTTCGTTAGATATATTCAAAAGGGAGTTAGATGTGGCCCTTACAGCTAAAGGGATCAAGGGGTATGTAGAGAAAGCAGGAATGGGGTACTGAAGTTGCATGATCAGCCATGATCATATTGAATGGTGGTGCAGGCTCGAAGGGCCGAATGGCCTACTCCTGCACCTATTCTCTATGATTCTATGTTTCTATGTTTGGCCTTCATTGCAAGAGGATGAGAGTACAGGAGCAAGGATGTCTCACTACAGTTATACAGGGCCTTGGTGAGACCACACCTGGAGTATTGTGTGCAGTTTTGGTCTCCTTACCTAAGAAAGGATATACTTGCCACAGAGGGAGTGCGGCGAAGGTTCACCAGACTGATTCCTGGGACGGCAGGACTGTGGTACGAGGAGAGATTGGGTCGACTAGGCCTGTATTCACTAGAGTTTAGAAGAATGAGAGGGGATCTCATTGTAAGGTATAAAATTCTGACGGGGTTGGACAGACTGGATGCGGGGAGGATGTTTTCCCCGGGGCTGGGAAGTCTAGAACAAGGGGTCACAGTCTCAGGATACGGGGTAGGAGATTTAGGACCGAAATGAGGAGAAATGTTTTCACTCAGAGGGTGGTGAACCTGTGGAATTCTCTACCACAGAAGGCTGTGGAGGCCAAGTCACTGAATATATTTAAGAGGGAGATAGATAGATTTCTAGACACAACAGACATCAAGGGGTATGGGGAAAAAGTGGGAATATAGTGTTGAGATAGAGGATCAGCCATGATCATATTGAATGGTGGTGCAGGCTCAAATGGCCTACTACTGCTCCTAGTTTCTGTGAAATTGGAACAGGAGTCGGCCATTTGGCCCTTCGAGCCTGTTCCACCATTCAACTAGATCGTGGCTGATCTGATCCTGGCCTCAACTCCATTTCACCGCCCAATCCCCATATCCCTTGATTCCCCTGGACTCCAACAAACAACTAATAGATTCTCAGCCTTGAATATATTCAGAGACTCAGCCTCCACAGCTCTCTGGGGCTGAGAATTCCACAGATTCACAACCCTCTGAGAGAAGAAATTCCTCCTCATCTCTCGACGGTCACCCACCATAATGCCGTGGGTAGTTGAAGGGTTGGGGTCTGTGGGAACCAACAACACTGGACAACGTGGACCAGTTCCCATACCTCAGGAGCCTCTTATCAACAAGAGCAGACATTGACGACGAGATCCAACACCGCCTCCAGTGCGCCAGTGCAGCCTTCGGCCGCCTGAGGAAAACAGTGTTTGAAGACCAGGCCCTCAAAACAGTCACCAAGCTCATGGTCTACAGGGCTGTAGTAATACCCGCCCTCCTGTATGGCTCAGAGACATGGACCATGTACAGTAGACACCTCAAGTCGCTGGAGAAATGCCACCAACGATGTCTCCGCAAGATCCTACAAGTCCCCTGGGAGGACAGACGCACCAACGTTAGCGTCCTCGGCCAGGCCCAACATCCCCAGCATCGAAGCACTGACCACACTTGATCAGCTCCGCTGGGCAGGGCCACATTGTCCACATGCCTGACACGAGACTCCCCAAAGCGAGCGCTCTACTCGGAACTCCTTCACGGCAAACGAGCCCCAGGTGGGCAGAGGAAACGTTACAGGGACACCCTCAAAGCCTCCCTGATAAAGTGCAACATCCCCACCGACACCTGGGAGTCCCTGGCCAAAGACCAGTCCGCCCTAAGTGGAGGAAGTGCATCCGGGAGGGCGCTGAGCACCTCGAGTCTCGTCGCCGAGAGCATGCAGAAACCAAGCGCAGGCAGCGGAAGGAGCGTGCGGCAAACCAGTCCCACCCTCCCCTTCCCTCAACCACTGTCTGTCCCACCTGTGACAGGGACTGTGGTTCCCGTATTGGACTGTTCTGCCACCTGAGAACTCATGTTAAGAGTGGAAGCAAGTCTTCCTCGACTCCGAGGGACTGCCTATGATGATGGTGATGACGGGAACCAACGGGGTAGAGTTTGTTCCTTGTCCCCTTTGGGCGTTAAGCATGATCTGGTGGGCTCTTCCTGTGCCGTGAGTTGTGCACATTACGCGCCCACCTTTTGTAGCGATGTTTATTCCAGCTGCGCTACACTTCCCAGCATCCTCGGCTGTACCCTTATTTACTGTGAAGCAGTCACACAGGAAAAACTTAAATTGTTTTATTAAGTTTATTCAACATTTTTTAGTTCAATTATTACAAGCTGGTTGGGTGGGGGGGGGGGGGGTCAGTGCACAGATCCCACAGACCCTCTTGTTTCTCAGTGGAAGATGTCTTCAGAAAGAGTTTTTCATCAATGATGGATCCATCCATTTTGAACCAGTACTACATCACTGATACCCATCCCGAGCACACATTATGCAAAAAGATGAGGAGCTTGAAATACCATGGTTACTCTATGTATCTCTCTCTCCCTCTCTGTCTCTGTGTGTGTGTCTCTCTCTCTCTGTCTCACTCCATCTCTCTCTCCCTTCCCTGTCTCTCCTTCTGTGTCTCTCTCTCGCTCTCTGTCTGTCACTCTCGCCATCTCTCTCTCTCCGTGATTCACTCTCTGTCTCTCTCTCTCGCTCTCTTTATGTCACTCTCGCCATCTCTCTCTCTCTCCGTGATTCACTCTCTCTGTCTCTCTCTCGCTCTCTTTATGTCACTCTCGCCATCTCTCTCTCTCTCCGTGATTCACTCTCACTCTCGCTCTTTCTGTCACTCTCGCCATCTCTCTCTCTCTCCCTCTCCTCTTTTTGTCACAATCTCCATCTCTCTCTCTCTGTGATTCACTCTCTCTCTCTGTCTCTCCTTCACTCTCTGTCACTCTCTCCATCTCTCTGTGATTCACTCTGTCTCCATCTCTCCTTCACTCTCTGTCACTCTCTCCATCTCTCCTCCCCTCCCTCCCCCTCTCTTTGTCTCTGTGTGTCCCTCTCTCCATCCCTCCCGATCTCGCACCCCACCACCCCCCCGTCGTGACACACGCCCTCTGTGTGTGTCTCTCTCTCTCTCCCTCCCCCCACCGTGTCGCTCTTTCTCTCTCTCCCCCCGGTGACTTTCTCTCCCTCTCTGTCTCTCTCCCTCTTTCTCTCCCCTCCCCCCCCCCCCTCCCTCTCTGTGACTCACACTGTGTGTGTGTCTCTCTCTCTCCTCCTCTCAATGGACTGGAATGTCAGGTGGGGAGTATAATGGATGGACCATTCAATAGCTGCCACTCCCCAACTTTGCGATAACCACCCAAAGTAACATTCCCACCCCGCAGGAGCGTGTACGGGCTGCCCGTACATCTTGAAGAGTTGATGTAGTCAAGACAAGGTCCTGCACAGATGGGGCTCGCCACGGTTGACGGGATCTGGCCGTTGTTGTGCGTTGGTCTGTCTGTTTGTGAGCAGAGGTGAGCTAACTTCATCTAACCTCGCAGCCCACCAAGCTGCGGATCGAATTTATTCGGCACAGCGTGACTGAGCACTTGGATAAACATGAAGCAATCGGAGAGAGCCAGCTTGGATCTGCAAAGGGCGGGTCATGTCCGATGAACCCAGGTGGTAGATAGGCAGCGAAGAGGGACGTCACCAAGGTCTAGGCCGCTGATTGGAGCGTGGGCCGGTACAGCAGGAGCGGCGAGGTCGGGGTGAAGGAGCGGCGAGAGATTGTAGAGGGACATGATCGGGGCCCAGGGCACGGGTCAGCCCACACTGCGATATGTGAGCGCACTGGGTCCGTGCAGCAGAGCAGGTCTCCAGCCGTCCTGGTTGACCCTTGCCACTGGATAAAGGCCGAGCTCTGTCAAGCCCGTGTGGTGGCTGATGTGTGACGGTCACCACACGTTAAAACAATCCAGACACAGGCATCTTCCACCCTTCAATTGGAGTTCAGGCCTGGAATATCGGGCCCTCCATTGGAACACCTGGGAACTTTTTGACGTGGAAGTAAGTCCTCCTCAATTCGAGGGACTGTCTATGAATGAGTGAGATACGACAATGTCTATAGGTATTTTTCATATGGACTTCCAGAAGGCATTCGACAAGAGAATGTCAACAATGAGCGGGAGGCAACGTATTGACATGGGTAGGGAATTGGACAGGAGGTAGGGAGACGGAGAGTACGGGTAAATGGTATGGGCTCCAATTGACAGGATGTGACCAGCGTTGTCCCCGCAGGGATCAGTGCTGGGGCCTCAGCTTTTCAGCACATTTATCAATTCGGATATCCACGTTTGTTGACGACACCAGGTTCGGTGGGACCGTAAACAGGGCAGACGGG
>NC_091995.1:3367502-3441791 GCF_044704955.1 Pristiophorus japonicus | reverse complement strand
ACAGGCTCGAGGGGCTGAGCGGCCTCCCCCTCCGCTGCCTAGTCGATGAAGGTGATGACTTTGCCCAGTTTGTCTTTCAACCACGGCAGCACCTTGAACAAGTTGATGTGGAAATCCCGGGCATAGCGCTTGTTGTATCCGCCACCGTCACAGACGTTGATGGAACCCCAGCTCAGGGTGCCCACCTGCCAATAGAGGAGAGCGGGTTAGAATTTGTAGGTTTCAATTTCTCGGGAGGGGGGGGGGGGGGCTGGGGATGATGGGAGGTGAGATTGCGGAGGGTGGGGTGGGGTGGGGTAGGGGGTGAGATTGCGGAGGGTGGGGTTGAGGGAGGGGGAGATTGGGGAGGGTGGGGTTGGGGGAGGGGGTGAGATTGGGGAGGGTGGGGTTGGGGGAGGGGTCGAGATTGGGGAGGGTGGGGTTGGGGGAGGGGTCGAGATTGGGGAGGGTGGGGTTGGGGAGGGGATGAGAATGGGGAGGGTGGGTTAGAGAAGGGGGTGAGATTGGGGAAGGTGGGATTGGGGGAGAGGGGTGAGATTGTGGATGGTGGGGGGGAGGGTGGGGTTGGGGGAGGGGGTGAGATTGGGGAGGGTCCGGGAGAGGGGGAGGGGGTGAGATTGGGGAGGGTTGAGATTGGGGATGGTGCGGGGGAGGGGGTGAGATTGGGGATGGTGGGGAAGGGGGTGAGATTGTGGAGGGTGGGGTTGGGGAGGGGGTGAGATTGGGGAGGGTGGGGTTGGGGGAGGGGATGAGATTGGGAAGGGTGGGGTTGGGGCAGGGGGTGAGATTGGGGAGGGAGAGAGATTGGGGAGGGTGGGGGAGGGGGTGAGATTGGGGAGAGTGGGGTGGGGGAGGGGGTGAGATTGGGGACGGTGGGGTTGGGGGAGGGGGTGAGATTGTGGGGGGTGGGGTTGGGGGAGGGGGGTGAGATTGGGGAGGGTGGGTTTGGGGAAGGGGGTGAGATTGGGGAGGGTGGGGGAGAGGGGTGAGTTTGGGCAGGGTGGGATTGGGGATGGTGGGGGAGGGGGTGAGATTGGGGATGGTGGGGTTGGGGGGTGAGATTGGGGAGGGTGGGATTGGGGATGGTGGAGGAGGGGGTGAGATTGGGGATGGTGGGTTTGGGGAAGGGGGTGAGATTGGGGAGGGTGGGGGAGAGGGGTGAGATTGGGGAGGGTGGGATTGGGGATGGTGGAGGAGGGGGTGAGATTGGGGATGGTGGGGGAGGGGGTGAGATTGGGGATGGTGGGGGAGGGGGTGAATTTGGGGAGGGTGGGGTTGGGGGAGGGGGTGAGATAGGGGAGGGTGGGGTTGGGGGATGGGGTGAGATTGGGGAGGGTGGGGTTGGGGGAGAGATTGAGGAGGGTGGGTTTGGGAGAGGGGGAGAGATTGAGGAGGGTGGATTTGGGGGAGGGGGTGAGATTGGGCAGGGTGGGATTGGGTAGGGTGAGATTGGGGAGGGGGTGGGATTGGGGATGGTGGGGGAGGGGGTGAGATTGGGGAGGGTGGGGTTGGGGGAGGGGGTGAGGTTGGGGAGGGTGGGGGAGGGGGTGAGATTGGGAAGGGTGGGGTTGGGGGAGGGGGTGAGATTGGGGAGGGTGGGGTTGGGGGAGGGGGTGAGATTGGGGAGGGTAGGGTTGGGGGAGCGGGTGAGATTGGGGAGGGTGGGGTTGGGGGACTGGGTGAGATTGGGGAGGGTGGGATTGGGGAGGGTGTTGGAGGCTGGGGGTGAGATTGGGGAGGGTGGGAGAGAGGGTGAGATTGGGGAGGGTGGGATTGGGGGAGGGGTGAGAGATTGAGGAGGGTGGGTTTTGGAGAGGGGGTGAGATTGGGCAGGGTGGGGTTAGGGAGGGGAGTGAGATCGGGGAGGGTGGGATTGGGGGAGGGGGTGAGATTGGGGATGGTGCGGGGGAGGGGGTGAGATTGGGGTTGGAGGAGAGGGTGAGATTGGGGAGGGTGGGGTTGGGGGAGGGGGTGAGATTGAGGAGGGTGGGGTTGGGGGAGGGGGTGAGATTGCGGAGGGTGGGATTGGGGGAGGGGGGTGAGATTGGGCAGGGTGGGATTGGGGAGGGTGGGATTGGGGGATGGGGTGAGATTGGGGAGGGTGGGATTGGGGATGGTGGGGGAGGGGGTGATATTGGGGTGGGTGGGGGGGAGGGGGAAGATTGGGGAGGGTGGGATTGGGGATGGTGGGGGAGGGGGTGAGATTGGGGTGGGTGGGGGGGAGGGGGTGAGATTGGGGAGGGTGGGATTGGGGATGGTGGGGTTGGGAGAGGGTGGGGTGAGATTGGGGAGGGTGTGGGATTGGGGAGAGGGGGATTCGGGGAGGGTGTGGGATTGGGGAGAGGGTGGGTGAGGGGGTGAGATTGGGGAGGGTGGGATTGGGGATGAGATTGGGGATGGTGAGATTGGGAGAGGGTGGGGTGAGTGGGATTGGGGAGGGTGAGATTGGGAGAGGGTGGGATTGGGGAGAGGGTGGGATTGGGGAGAGGGTGGGATTGGGGAGAGGGTGGGATTGGGGAGGGTGGGGGAGGGGGTGAGATTGGGGAGGGTGGGGTTGGGGGAGGGTGTGGGATTGGGGAGGGTGGGGTTAAGGGAGGGGGTGGGATTGGGGAGAGGGTGGGATTGGGGAGAGGGTGGGATTGGGAGAGGGTGGGATTGGGGAGGGTGGGTGAGGGAGGGGTTGGGGGAGGGTGTGGGATTGGGGAGGGTGGGGTTAAGGGAGGGGGTGGGATTGGGGAGGGTGGGGTTAAGGGAGGGGGTGGGATTGGGGAGGGTGGGGTTAAGGGAGGGGGTGGGATTGGGGAGGGTGGGGTTAAGGGAGGGGGTGGGATTGGGATTGTGATCACCTCCTCTGACCATCGCTCGTGCGCCTTTACTCAAGCCACAAAGCAACTTAATGCTACTGGTTGCCGGAGGTGGCCAGGATGATGGTGTTTCTCGGGAAAGGCCCACTCTGCATTGCCCGAGTTTGGCCTGCTCCATTTCGGCAGTGTAAAGTATTCACCTGTGAGCACGCATACAGGTTCGGGGGCTGTTGCCGTCTCCGGCAAATCCCCTCCGTGCCTTTCAGTTCTGCGCAGAGGGGATTCCTGTACAGGCTGCTCCTGCACACTCTCCACCTTGCCATCCTCGTCTGCCGTCCGGACACGCCATGGATGCACCATCTTGCCGTCCGGAGGAGGCGGAGGTCCCCAATGGAGTGTTCTCTATGCGGGAGACCTCCCACTATTTATCGGGGACTTGGCCTGGAGGGTGGTGCACGGAGCAGTCCCGTGCAATAAGTTTTTAAGCCGGTTCACGGACTCCCGGGCCGCCTGTAATTTCTGCGGTCTGGAGGAGTCCGTGTTCCACCTGTAGGTACAGTGTGTGAGGTTGCAGCCCCTCTTCCAATATTTAAAGGGGCTGCTCCTCAATTTCTGGCTGCACTTCAGTCCCACACTCCTGATCTTTGGGCACTCTGTGCGGAGAGGAGCGGGCAGGTCGGAGGGCCTCCTCGTAGGACTGCTCCTGGGCCTGGCCAAGGGGGCCATCAGCCGGTCCAGGCAGCGGGCGGTCGAGGGGGTTGTTCAGCCTGACTGCCTGCCTCTCTTCCGCGGTTACATCCGAGCCAGGGTGTCCCTGGAGATGGAGCACGCGGTGTTTGGTGTGTAAGTAAATTTTAGTAAGTAAATTAATTTAAGGGTTAAGTCATGGCAGGAGAGCTCGGACCCATGTCATGCTCCTCCTGTGCTGTGTGTGAAATCAGGGACACTTCCAGTGGGAAGTGTGTCCAGCTGCAGCTCCTGACAGACCGCATGATGGCACTGGAGCTGCGGATGGACTCACTCTGGAGCATGCGCGATGCTGAGAATGTTGTGGATAGTACATTTAGTGAGCTGGTCACACTGCAGGTAAGGGTTAGGACAGATAGTGAATGGGTGACCAAGAGAAAAGGCAAGAGCAGGAAGGTAGTGCAGGAGTCCCCTGCGGTCATCTCCCTCCAAAACAGATATACCATTGTGGATACTGTTGGGGGAGATGGCTTACCAGGGGAAGGCACCAGCAGCCAGGCTCATGGCACCATGGGTGGCTCTGCTGCAAACAAGGGCGGGAAAGAAAGTGGGAGAGCTATAGTGATAGGGGACTCTATTATAAGGGGAATAGTTAGGAGTTTCTGCGGCCACAACCGAGACTCCAGGATGGTATGTTGCCTCCCTGGTGCAAAGGTCAAGGATGTCTCGGAGCGGCTGCAGAGCATTCTGGAGAGGGAGGGTGAACAGTCAGTTCTCGTGGTACATGTAGGTACCAACGATATAGGTAAGAAGTGGGAAGAGGTCCGACAAGCTGAATTTAGAGAGCTAGGAGTTAAATTAAAAAGTAGGACCTCAAAGATAGTAATCTCTGGATTGCTACCAGTGCCACGTGCTAGTCAGAGTAGAGGGAGCAGGATAGTTAGAATAAATACGTGGCTTGAGCAGTGGTGCAAGAGGGAGGGATTCAAATTCCTGGGACATTGGAACCAGTTCTGGGGGAAGTGGGACTTGTACAAAAGGGACGGTTTGCACTTGGGCAGGACTGGAACTGATATCCTGGGGGTAACATTTGCGAATGCAGTTCGGGAGTGTTTAAACTAATATGGCAGGGGGATGGGAACCTTTGCAGCGAGACAGGGCAAAGTAATATGGAGTCAGAAACAGATGGGAGAAAGGTAAAAAGCAATAGTGGAAGGCCGAGTAAACAAAGGCAAGAAACAAAAATGGCCACACTACATCGTAATTCTAAAAGGACAAAGGGTGTTTAAAAAAAACAAGCCTCAAGGCTTTGTGTCTGAATGCAAGGAGTATCCGTAATAAGGTGGATGAACTAACTGTGCAAATAGATGTTAACAGATATGATGTGATTGGGATTACAGAGCTGTGGCTCCAGGATGATCAGAACTCAACATCCAGGGGTATTCAACATTCAGGAAGGACAGAGTAAAAGGAAAAGGAGGTGGGGTAGCATTGCTGGTTAAAGAGGAGATTAATGCAATAGTTCGGAAGGACATTAGCTTGGATGATGTGGAATCTATATGGGTAGAGCTGCAGAACACCAAAGGACAAAAATCGTTAGTGGGAGTTGTGTACAGACCTCCAAACAGTAGTAGTGATGTTGGGGAGGGCATCAAACAGGAAATTAGGGGTGCATGCAATAAAGATGCAGCAGTTATCATGGGTGACTTTAATATGCACATAGATTGGGCTAACCAAACTGGAAGCAATACGGTGGAGGAGGATTTCCTGGAGTGCATAAGGGATGGTTTTCTAGACCAATAGGTCGCGGAACCAACTAGGGGGGAGGCCATCTTAGACTGGGTGTTGTGTAATGAGAGAGGATTAATTAGCAATCTCGTTGTGCGAGGCACCTTGGGGAAGAGTGACCATAATATGGTGGAATTCTACATTAGGATGGAGAATGAAACAGTTAATTCAGAGACCATGGCCCAGAACTTAAAGAAGGGTAACTTTGAAGGTATGAGGCGTTAATTGGCTCAACCGTGGCTATCAAGGGAAATCGGGGATAGTATTAAAGCCAAGGAAGTGGCATACAAATTGGCCAGAAATAGCAGTGAACCCGGGGACTGGGAGAAATTTAGAACTCAGCAGAGGAGGACAAAGGGTTTGATTAGGGCAGGGAAATAGAGTACGAGAGAAAGCTTTCAGGGAACATTAAGACGGACTGCAAAAGCTTCTATAGATATGTAAAGAGAAAAAGGTCAGTAAAGACAAACGTAGGTCCCATGCAGTCAGAATCAGTAGAAGTCATAACGGGGAACAAAGAAATGGCAGACCAATTGAACAAGTACTTTGGTTCGGTATTCACTAAGGAGGACACAAACAACCTTCCGGATATAAAAGGGGTCAGAGGGTCTAGTAAAAAGGAGGAACTGAGGGAAATCCTTATTAGTCGGGAAATTGTGTTGGGGAAATTGATGGGATTGAAGGCCGATAAATCCCCAGGGCCTGATGGACTGCATCCCAGAGTACTTAAGGAGGTGGCCTTGGAAATAGCGGATGCATTGACAGTCATTTTCCAACATTCCATAGACTCTGGATCAGTTCCTATCAAGTGGAGGGTAGCCAATGTAACCCCACTTTTTAAAAAAGGAGGGAGAGAGAAAACAGGGAATTATAGACCGGTCAGCCTGACATCGGTAGTGGGTAAAATGATGGAATCAATTATTAAGGATGTCATAGCAGTGCATTTGGAAAGAGGTGTCATGATAGGTCCAAGTCAGCATGGATTTGTGAAAGGGAAATCATGCTTGACAAATCTTCTGGAATTTCTTGAGGATGTTTCCAGTAAAGTAGACAAGGGGCAACCAGTTGATGTGGTGTATTTGGACTTTCAGAAGGCTTTCGACAAGGTCCCACACAAGAGATTAATGTGCAAAGTTAAAGCACATGGGATTGGGGGTAGTGTGCTGACGTGGATTGAGAACTGGTTGTCAGACAGGAAGCAAAGAGTAGGAGTAAATGGGTACTTTTAAGAATGGCAGGCAGTGACTAGTGGGGTACCGCAAGGTTCTGTGCTGGGGCCCCAGCTGTTTACATTGTACATTAATGATTTAGACGAGGGGATTAAATGTATTATCTCCAAATTTGCGGATGACACTAAGTTGGGTGGCAGTGTGAGCTGTGAGGAGGATGCTATGAGGCTGCAGAGTGACTTGGATAGGTTAGGTGAGTGGACAAATGCATGGCAGATGAAGTATAATGTGGATAAATGTGAGGTTATCCACTTTGGTGGTTAAAAACAGAGAGAAAGACTATTATCTGAATGGTGACAGATTAGGAAAAGGGGAGGTGCAACGAGACCTGGGTGTCATGGTACATCAGTCATTGAAGGTTGGCATGCAGGTACAGCAGGCGGTTAAGAAAGCAAATGGCATGTTGGCCTTCATAGCGAGGGGATTTGAGTACAGGGGCAGGGAGGTATTGCTACAGTTGTACAGGGCCTTGGTGAGGCCACACCTGGAGTATTGTGTACAGTTTTGGTCTCCTAACTTGAGGAAGGACATTCTTGCTATTGAGGGAGTGCAGCGAAGGTTCACCAGACTGATTCCCGGGATGGCAGGACTGACATATCAAGAAAGACTGGATCAACTGGGCTTGTATTCACTGGAGTTCAGAAGAATGAGAGGGGATCTCATAGAAACGTTTAAAATTCTGATGGGTTCAGACAGGTTAGATGCAGGAAGAATGTTCCCAATATTGGGGAAGTCCAGAACCAGGGGTCACAGACTAAGGATAAGGGGTAAGCCATTTAGGACCGAGATGAGGAGAAACTTCTTCACCCAGAGAGTGGTGAACCTGTGGAATGCTCTACCACAGAAAGTTGTTGAGGCCAATTCACTAAATATATTCAAAAAGGAGTTAGATGTAGTCCTTACTACCAGGGGGATCAAGGGGTATGGCGAGAAAGCAGGAATGGGGTACTGAAGTTGCATGTTCAGCCATGAACTCATTGAATGGCGGTGCAGGCTCGAATGGCCTACTCCTGCACCTATTTTCTATGTCTCTATGTCCACCGGTACGCTCGCGTACTAACACTCGCGTACTTGTCTTTACTAACCTTTTTCTCTTTACATATCTAGGGTTGGAGTGCATCATTTCAACAGGGAATAACATTTGCATTTAATTCGATTTGTCAAGGTACCCTTTAATGTTTATCAGTTAATATGTGGATTTTTGAACACTTACAAAAGGGGCCGCTCGATTTAAAGTTACTTTAAAGACAGTTGTAGAGCTGTTGCATTGTGAGTGGCTTAAGTCAGTCATGTGATGTTCACAGGACTCAATAAAACCCCAGCCAGTTGGGCTCAGGGGATCCACGATGAGGTATGCAGTTGTGAGCTGAGTGAATGAACTGGTAACATAGAAACATAGAAAATAGGTGCAGGAGTAGGCCATTCGGCCCTTCGAGGCTGCACCGCCATTCAATATGATCATGGCTGATCATGCAACTTCAGTACCCCATTCCTGCTTTCTCTCCATACCCCTTGATCCCTTTAGCTGCAAAGGTCACATCTAACTCCTTATTGAATATATCCAAAGAACTGGCCTCAACAACTTTCTGTGGTAGAGAATTCCACAGGTTCACAATTCTCTAAGTGAAGAAGTTTCTCCTTATCTCAGTCCTAAATGGCTTACCCCTTATCCTTAGACTGTGACCCCTGGTTCTGGACTTCCCCAACATCGGGAACATTCTAACCGCATCTAACCTGTCCAGTCCCATCAGAATTTTATATGTTTCTATGAGATCCCCTCTCATTCTTCTAAATTCCAGTGAGTATAAGCCCAGTTGATCCAGTCTTTCTTCATATGTCAGTCCTGCCAACCTAGGAATCAGTCTGATGAACCTTCGCTGCACTCCCTCAATAGCAAGAATGTCCTTCCTCAGATTAGGAGACCAAAACTGAACACAATATTCAAGGTGAGGTCTCACCAAGGCCCTGTACAACTGCAGTAAGACCTCCATGCTCCTATACTCAAATCCTCTCGCTATGAAGGCCAACATGCCATTTGCCTTCTTCACCGCCTGCTGTACCTGTATGCCAACTTTCAATGGCTGATGTACCATGACACCCAGGTCTCATTGCACCTCCCCTTTTCCTAATCTGTCACCATTCAGATAATAATCTGCCTTCCTGTTTTTGCCACCAAAGTAGATAACCTCACATTTATCCACATTATACTGCATCTGCCATGTATTTGCCCACTCACCTAACCTGTCCAAATCACCCTGCAGCCTCTTAGCATCCTTCTCACAGCTCACACTGCCACCCAGTTTAGTGTCATCTGCAAACTTGGAGATATTACATTCAATTCTTTTGTCTAAATCATTAATGTATATTGTAAAGAGCTGGTGTCCCAGCACTGAGCCTTGCGGTACTCCACTAGTCACTGCCTGCCATTCTGAAAAGGACCCATTTATTCCCACTCTCTGTTTCCTGTCTGCCAACCAGTTCTCTATCCACGTCAGTACATTACCCCCAATACTATATGGTTTGATTTTGCACACCAATCTCTTGTGTGGGAACTTGTCAAAAGCCTTTTGAAAGTCCAAATACACCACATCCACTGGTTCACCCTTGTCCACTCTACTCGTTACATCCTCAAAAAATTCCAGAAGATTTGTCAAGCCTGATTTCCCGATGTGTAGCGTGATTGTTAAACCTTTGTTAATAAACCAATAATTCTTCATAGCAATGTGTTGCCACAAATTCTTAAGCAAAGAACCCATGAAGCAAAGACATTGCAGGTGGTAGGAGTGTGGCCAAGGTGGGGTGGGGTGGAATGGCCTCCCTCTGTGCTGTACGATTGGCATTTGATCGACATCCCATCCACCACCTTCAACACTCACTCCCTCCACCACCGGCGCACCGTGGCTGCAGTGTGCACCATCTACAAGATGCACTGCAGCAACTCGCCAAGGCTTCTTCAGCATCATCTCACAAACCCGTGACCTCTACCACCTAGAAGGACAAGGGCAGCAGGTCCATGGGAACACCACCACCTCCACGTTCCCCTCCGAGTCACACACCATCCTGACTTGGAAATATATCGGCCGTTCCTCCATCGTCATTGGGTCAAAATCCTGGAACTCCCTCCCTAACAGCACTGTGGGAGCACCTTCACCACACGGACTGCAGCGGTTCAAGAAGGCGGCTCACCACCACCTTCTCAAAGGGCAATTAGGGATGGGGAGAGAGAGCGAGAGGGAGAGACTGGGAGAGAGAGAGAGAGAGACTGGGGAGAGAGAGAGAGAGACTGGGGAGAGAGAGAGAGAGAGACTGGGGAGAGAGAGAGAGAGAGACTGGGCGAGAGAGAGAGAGACTGGGCGAGAGAGAGAGAGACTGGGCGAGAGAGAGAGAGAGACTGGGCGAGAGAGAGAGAGACTGGGCGAGAGAGAGAGAGACTGGGCGAGAGAGAGAGACTGGGCGAGAGAGAGAGAGACTGGGCGAGAGAGAGAGAGACTGGGCGAGAGAGAGAGAGACTGGGCGAGAGAGAGAGAGACTGGGCGAGAGAGAGAGAGACTGGGCGAGAGAGAGAGAGACTGGGCGAGAGAGAGAGAGACTGGGCGAGAGAGAGAGAGACTGGGCGAGAGAGAGAGAGACTGGGCGAGAGAGAGAGAGACTGGGCGAGAGAGAGAGAGACTGGGCGAGAGAGAGAGAGACTGGGCGAGAGAGAGAGAGACTGGGCGAGAGAGAGAGAGACTGGGCGAGAGAGAGAGAGACTGGGCGAGAGAGAGAGAGACTGGGCGAGAGAGAGAGAGACTGGGCGAGAGAGAGAGAGACTGGGCGAGAGAGAGAGAGACTGGGCGAGAGAGAGAGAGACTGGGCGAGAGAGAGAGAGACTGGGCGAGAGAGAGAGAGACTGGGCGAGAGAGAGAGAGACTGGGCGAGAGAGAGAGAGACTGGGCGAGAGAGAGAGAGACTGGGCGAGAGAGAGAGAGACTGGGCGAGAGAGAGAGAGACTGGGCGAGAGAGAGAGAGACTGGGCGAGAGAGAGAGAGACTGGGCGAGAGAGAGAGAGACTGGGCGAGAGAGAGAGAGACTGGGCGAGAGAGAGAGAGACTGGGCGAGAGAGAGAGAGACTGGGCGAGAGAGAGAGAGACTGGGCGAGAGAGAGAGAGACTGGGCGAGAGAGAGAGAGACTGGGCGAGAGAGAGAGAGACTGGGCGAGAGAGAGAGAGACTGGGCGAGAGAGAGAGAGACTGGGCGAGAGAGAGAGAGACTGGGCGAGAGAGAGAGAGACTGGGCGAGAGAGAGAGAGACTGGGCGAGAGAGAGAGAGACTGGGCGAGAGAGAGAGAGACTGGGCGAGAGAGAGAGAGACTGGGCGAGAGAGAGAGAGACTGGGCGAGAGAGAGAGAGACTGGGCGAGAGGGAGAGACTGGGCGAGAGGGAGAGACTGGGCGAGAGGGAGAGACTGGGCGAGAGGGAGAGACTGGGCGAGAGGGAGAGACTGGGCGAGAGGGAGAGACTGGGCGAGAGGGAGAGACTGGGCGAGAGGGAGAGACTGGGCGAGAGGGAGAGACTGGGCGAGAGGGAGAGACTGGGCGAGAGGGAGAGACTGGGCGAGAGGGAGAGACTGGGCGAGAGGGAGAGACTGGGCGAGAGGGAGAGACTGGGCGAGAGAGGGAGACTGGGCGAGAGAGAGAGAGGGAGGAGAGAGAGCGCGAGAGACTGGGAGAGAGCGAGGGAGCGAGGGAGTGGGAGAGAGAGCGAGGGAGTGGGGAGAGAGAGCGAGGGAGTGGGGAGAGAGAGCGAGGGAGTGGGGAGAGAGAGCGAGAGGGAGTGGGGAGAGAGAGCGAGGGAGTGGGGAGAGAGAGCGAGGGAGTGGGGAGAGAGAGCGAGGGAGTGGGGAGAGAGAGCGAGGGAGTGGGGAGAGAGAGCGAGGGAGTGGGGAGAGGGAGCGAGGGAGTGGGGAGAGGGAGCGAGGGAGTGGGGAGAGAGAGCGAGGGAGTGGGGAGAGAGAGCGAGGGAGTGGGGAGAGAGAGCGAGGGAGTGGGGAGAGAGAGCGAGGGAGTGGGGAGAGAGAGCGAGGGAGTGGGGAGAGAGAGCGAGGGAGTGGGGAGAGAGAGCGAGGGAGTGGGGAGAGAGAGCGAGGGAGTGGGGAGAGAGAGCGAGGGAGTGGGGAGAGAGAGCGAGAGGGAGTGGGGAGAGAGAGCGAGGGAGTGGGGAGAGAGAGCGAGGGAGTGGGGAGAGAGAGCGAGGGAGTGGGGAGAGAGAGCGAGGGAGTGGGGAGAGAGAGCGAGGGAGTGGGGAGAGAGAGCGAGGGAGTGGGGAGAGAGAGCGAGGGAGTGGGGAGAGAGAGCGAGGGAGTGGGGAGAGAGAGCGAGGGAGTGGGGAGAGAGAGCGAGGGAGTGGGGAGAGAGAGCGAGGGAGTGGGGAGAGAGAGCGAGGGAGTGGGGAGAGAGAGCGAGGGAGTGGGGAGAGAGAGCGAGGGAGTGGGGAGAGAGAGCGAGGGAGTGGGGAGAGAGAGCGAGGGAGTGGGGAGAGAGAGCGAGGGAGTGGGGAGAGAGAGCGATGGAGTGGGGAGAGAGAGCGAGGGAGTGGGGAGAGAGAGCGAGGGGGTGGGGAGAGAGAGCGAGGGAGGTGGGGAGAGAGAGCGAGGGGGTGGGGAGAGAGAGCGAGGGGGTGGGGAGAGAGAGCGAGGGGTGGGGAGAGAGAGCGAGGGAGTGGGGAGAGAGAGCGAGGGAGTGGGGAGAGAGAGCGAGGGAGTGGGGAGAGAGAGCGAGGGAGTGGGGAGAGAGAGCGAGGGAGTGGGGAGAGAGCGAGGGAGTGGGGAGAGAGAGCGAGGGAGTGGGGAGAGAGAGCGAGCGAGTGGGGAGAGAGAGCGAGGGAGTGGGGAGAGAGAGCGAGGGAGTGGGGAGAGAGAGCGAGGGAGTGGGGAGAGAGAGCGAGGGAGTGGGGAGAGAGAGCGAGGGAGTGGGGAGAGAGAGCGAGGGAGTGGGGAGAGAGAGCGAGGGAGTGGGGGAGAGAGAGCGAGGGAGTGGGGAGAGAGAGCGAGGGGTGGGGAGAGAGAGCGAGGGAGTGGGGAGAGAGAGGCGAGGGAGTGGGGAGAGAGAGCGAGGGAGTGGGGAGAGAGAGCGAGGGAGTGGGGAGAGAGAGCGAGGGAGTGGGGAGAGAGAGCGAGGGAGTGGGGAGAGAGAGCGAGGGAGTGGGGGAGAGAGCGAGGGAGTGGGGAGAGAGAGCGAGGAGTGGGGAGAGAGAGCGAGGGAGTGGGGAGAGAGAGCGAGGGAGTGGGGAGAGAGAGCGAGGGAGTGGGGAGAGCGAGGGAGTGGGGAGAGAGAGCGAGGGAGTGGGGAGAGAGAGCGAGGGAGTGGGGAGAGAGAGCGAGGGAGTGGGGAGAGAGAGCGAGGGGGTGGGGAGAGAGAGCGAGGGAGTGGGGAGAGAGAGCGAGGGAGTGGGGAGAGAGCGAGGGAGTGGGGAGAGAGAGCGAGGGAGTGGGGAGAGAGAGCGAGGGAGTGGGGAGAGAGAGCGAGGGAGTGGGGAGAGAGAGCGAGGGAGTGGGGAGAGAGAGCGAGGGAGTGGGGAGAGAGAGCGAGGGAGTGGGGAGAGAGAGCGAGGGGGTGGGGAGAGAGAGCGAGGGAGTGGGGAGAGAGAGCGAGGGAGTGGGGAGAGAGAGCGAGGGAGTGGGGAGAGAGAGCGAGGGAGTGGGAGAGAGAGCGAGGGAGTGGGGAGAGAGAGCGAGGGAGTGGGGAGAGAGAGCGAGGGAGTGGGGAGAGAGAGCGAGGGAGTGGGGAGAGAGAGCGAGGGAGTGGGGAGAGAGAGCGAGGGAGTGGGGAGAGAGAGCGAAGGACTGGGGGAGAGAGAGCGAGGGAGTGGGGAGAGCGAGCGAAGGACTGGGGGAGAGAGCGAGGGAGTGGGGAGAGAGAGCGAAGGACTGGGGGAGAGAGCGAGGGAGTGGGGAGAGAGAGCGAAGGACTGGGGGAGAGAGCGAGGGAGTGGGGAGAGAGAGCGAGGGAGTGGGGAGAGAGAGCGAGGGAGTGGGGGATGGATAGACAGAGACTGGGGAGTGAGAGAGAGGGAGTGTGTTGGTGTTGGCGGGGGGGGGGGTGAAAGACTATCACATCCCAGGATCGAATAAAAAAAATACTTTGATTCAACTCATTATGGCAGCCAGCCCATAATACCAGCATTTACCGTGACAGTGAGTGTGAAAATCTCCCCCAGTGCATCAGGAAGTCATGGCGATATGATCGGTCCCACAGGGTTTGTTGATAAAAGTGGTTTGAAGAGGCCCCTGATCATTTATTAACTTTTATTTTATTCGTTGCTGGGATGTGGGTGTCACCGGCAATTATTGCCCGCCCCCAATCACCCCTCGAGAACCTGGTGGTCACTTAACATCAGAAATAGGAGCGGGAGTAGGCCATTCGGCCCCTCGAGCCTGCTCCACCATTTAATACAATCATGGCTGATCCGATCATGGGCTCAGCTCCACTTCCCTGCCCGCTCCCCATAACCCCTAGATCCCTTATTGGATAAGAAACTGTCTATCTCTGTCTGAAATTTATTCAATGTCCCGGCTTCCACAGCTCTCTGGGGCAGTGAATTCCACAGATTTACAACCCTCCGAGAGAAGAAATTCCTCCTCATCTCAGTTTTAAATGGGCGGCCCCTTATTCTAAGACCATGCCCCCTAGTTCTAGTCTCCCCCATCAGTGGAAACATCCTCTCTGCATCCACCTTGTCAAGCCCCCTCATAATCTTATACGTTTCGATAAGATCAAGAGTGAGTCACATATAGACCAGACCAGGCAAGGTTCGCAGGTTTCCTTCCCTGCAGGACATTAGTGAACCAGAGGGTTGTAAATCTATGGAATTCACTGCCTGAGAGCTGGGACATTGAATAAATTTAAGACAGAGATAGACAGTGTGCATGAAACACAAAAGGTTAGTATGCAGGTACAGCAAGTGATCAGGAAGGCCAATGGTATCTTGGCCTTTATTGCAAAGGGGATGGAGTATAAAAGCAGGGAAGTCTTGCTACAGTTATACAGGGTATTGGTGAGGCCACACCTGGAGTACTGCGTGCAGTTTTGGTTTCCATATTTACCAAAGGATATGCTTGCTTTGGAGGCAGTTCAGAGAAGGTTCACTCGGTTGATTCTGGAGATGAGGGGGTTGACTTATGAGGAAAGGTTGAGGAGGTTGGGCCTCTACTCATTGGAATTCAGAAGAATGAGAGGTGATCTTATCGAAATGTATAAAATTATGAGGGGGCTTGACAAGGTGGATGCAGAGAGGATGTTTCCACTGATGGGGGAGACTAGAACTAGGGGACATAATCTTAGAATAAGGGGCCGCCCATTTAAAACTGAGATGAGGAGGAATTTCTTCTCTCAGAGGGTTGTAAATCTGTGGAATTCGCTGCCTCAGAGAGCTGTGGAAGCCGGGACATTGAATAAATTTAAGACAGAGATAGACAGTTTCTTAACTGATAAGGGGATAAGGGGTTATGGGGAGCGGGCAGGGAAGTGGAGCTGAGTCCATGATCGGATCAGCCATGATCGTATTAAATGGCGGAGCAGGCTCGAGGGGCCGTATGGCCGACTCCTGCTCCTATTTCTGATGTTGTTGTCCGATCATTTTATGTTCACCTTTACTGATACCAGCATTTTTTTTTTAATTCAAGATTTATTTATTTTGCTGGATTTAAATTCTCCTCGCTGCCGTGGTAGGATTTGAACTCGTGTCTCGAGATCATTAGGCTGGATCGTTGGTCCGGTGACACAACCACTGTGCAAGTAACCCCGATGACCTTTGTCTTTATTCCAAACCTCACCCCATTCGGCCTCTCGAGCCATGCTCCGCCATTCGATGGGACCAATGGCCCGATGGGTCGACCTCAGGTCCCATTACCCGCCCACTCCCCACAATCCCTTCATACCCTCAGCGGCAAAAACCGATCAGATCAGCTCTCAATCACTTTCTATCAATGCCACTGGACCAAGACCTCGTGCGATATGTGAGCGCACTGGGTCCGTGCAGCAGAGCAGGTCTCCAGCCGTCCTGGTTAACCCTTGCCACTGGATAAAGGCCGAGCTCTGTCAAGCCCCGTGTGGTGGCTGATGTGTGACGGTCACCACACGTTAAAACAATCCAGGCTCAGGCATCTTCCACCCTTCAATTGGAGTTCAGGACTGGAATATCGGGCCCTCCATTGGAACATCTGTGAATGCACCCCTTTTGGTGTGAAAGCAAGTGATCCTCGTTTCGAGGGACCGCCAATGATGATGATCAATGCTGAAAAACTCAAGGGCCCAGGACGCAGGAGTTTGGAATCCCAGATCACCTTGACTGACAACAAGGCATCTAGAGGTTTAATACTAACCTGGATAAATCGTCGCTTCTTTTCAATGAATAACGCTCCACCCGAGTCACCTGGAAACCAATGTTGCAAGAAATGGTTTAACGGGACCGTTTCAAGATAATTCATTGTGGCATTAGTCCCACTACCATTCCCCCTCCTCACCACCCCACCGCCACCTCTTCCCTTTAGCCCTGCTCATTTTTTCTTTATCCAATTCCCCTATCAAAGATCGTACTGAAGCTGCTTTCAGATCACCACAACTCGCTGCATGAAAACAATCGCCTCGTCTCCTCCCCGGCTTTTTTGGCAATTACTTTAAATCGGTCTCCTCGGGCCACCAATCCTCTGCCACTGGTTACTCTGGGCAAACCCTCATGAGGAGATAGAGATACACACACACGCACGCACAGAGAGAGACACGCACACAGACGCGCACACACACACACACACACAGGCAGAGAGACACAGACAAACCGACACACACATACAGACACACAAAGGCGCGCACACACACACAGGCAGCGAGAGAGAGAGACACACAGACCAACACACACACACACACACACACACACACACACCGACAGACACACACACACACACAGGCAGCAAGAGAGAGACACACACAGACCAACACACACACACACACCGACAGACAGACACACACACACCGACAGACAGACAGACAGACAGACAGACACACACACACACACACAGAGGCAGAGAGAGAAACACACACAGACCAACACACACACACAGACCGACACACAGGCGCACACACACAGACACACACGTGCACACAACACACACACACACACACACACACACACACAAACACACACAGGCAGCAAGAGAGAGACACACACAGACCAACACACACACACACACCGACAGACACACACACACACACACACACACAGAGGCAGAGAGAGAAACACACACAGACCAACACACACACACAGACCGACACACAGGCGCACACACACATACACACACAGACACACACGCGCAAACACACACACACACACAGACACACACACACACACACACAGACACACACGCGCACACAACACACACACACACACAACACACACACAGAGACACACACACAGGCACACACACAACACAGACACACACACACACACACACACACAACACAGACACACACACACACAGAGACACACACACACACACACACACAGAGACACACACACACACAGAGACACACACACACACAGAGACACACACACAGACACACACACACACACACACACAGGTTTAACGGTGAGAAAGATGTACCTTTACACGAGACCTCCTCAGCATTAGGCTGCTGCCCCCCAGTGCAGAGGAATCGATCCGTCACCACATCCCGCACATCAGTGACGTTGTGGTATTCCGGGGCCTTGAGGGCATTCGCGTTGCACGCAGTCCTCAACTGGACGGAAAGAGAGAGGCGGAGACACAGTGAATCTACCAGGCAGGAAAGGCGGCCAGCAACACCACCCGGCCCGTCACACATTCCCACAACCTCCGAAAAGAAGCGAGATGCTGATATTTTTTTCCGGTTCCTGACGATCCCAGGCCTCAATCGTCTCGGATTGGGGGAGGGGGGGGGTTTTGGAAAAGCAGCTCCTGATCACAATTCAATGAACCCCCCCATCTCCCCAAGCCCCACACTGGAAGAGCTCATTGAGTGTTGAGCACGAGAGAAGGTTTCACCGAGGTTGATTCTGGGGGTGAGGGGGTTGTCTTATGAGGAAAGGTTGAGCAGGTTGGGCCTCTACACATTGGAGTTTGGAAGAATGAGAGGTGATCTTGTTGAAATGCATCAGATTCTGAGGGGGCTCGGCAGGGTAGATGCAGAGAGGATGTTTCCCCTCGCGGGGGAATCTAGAACTAGGGGGCGTAGTCTCAGAATAAGGGACCGCCCATTTAAAACGGAAATGAGGAGAAATTTCTTCCGAGGGTGGTGAATCTGTGGAATTCTCTGCCCCAGAGAGCTGTGGAGGCTGGGCCATTGAACATATTTAAGGTGGAGATAGATTTTTGAGCGATAAGGGAGTGACGGGTTATGGGGAGCGGGCGGGGAAGTGGAGCCGAGCCCATGATCGGATCAGCCATGATCGTATTAAATGGCGGAGCAGGCTCGAGGGGCTGTATGGCCCACTCCTGCTCCTATTCCTTATGTTCTTATACTCTTATATAGCGCCTTTTAACGTAGTAAAACATCCCAAGGTGCTTCACAGCAGCGTTATAATACAAAACAAAGAGAAACATAGAAAACCACAGCGCAGAAGGAGGCCATTTCGGCCCATCGTGCCCGCGCCGGCCGACAAAGAGCCACACGGCCCTCGGTCACCAGCCCTGAAGGTTACATATAAACCATCGAACAATGACGGAAAGGCAAAGAGCACCCAGCCCAACCAGTCCGCCTCACACAACTGCAACACCCCTTATACTGAAACATTCTACACTCCACCCCAACCGGAACCATGTGATCTCCTGGGAAAGGCCAAAACCAGATAAAATCCCAGGACAATTTAGGGAGAAAAAAATCTGGGAAAATTCCTCTCCGACCCATCTAGGCGATCGACACGAAACCACGAGATCACACCCTGGCCGTATTCGATTCCCTGCAGTACTTAACATCGTATCTGGGCCGTCCAACAAAAGGTCATCCAGTCTAATCCCAATTACCAGCTCTAGGTCCGTAACTCTGCAGGTTACTGCACTTTAAGTGCTCATCCAACCATCTCTTAAATGTGGTGAGGGTTTCTGCATCCACCGCTCTTCCAGGCAGCGAGTTCCAGATCCCCACAATCCTCTGCGTAAAGAACCCCCCCCCCACCCCTCAAATCCCCTCTAAACCTTCCACCAACCACCTTAAAACTATGCCCCCTCATTATTGACCCCTCCACCAAGGGAAATAGGCCCTTACTATCCACTATGTCCAGGTCCCTCAATATTTTATATACCTCAATGAGGTCTCCTCTCAGCCTCTTCTGTTTCAAGGAGAACAAACCCAGCCTATCCAATCTGTCTTCAAAGCCAAGATTCTCCATTCCAGGCAGCATCCTAGTAAAATCTCCTCTGCACCCTCTCTAGCGCAATCACATCCTTCCTATAATACGGTGACCAGAACTGCACGCAGTACTCCAGCTGTGACCTAACCAGAGTATTATACAATTTAAGCATAACCTCCCTGCTCATGTATTCTATGCCTCGGCCAATAAAGGCAAGCATTCTGTATGCCTTCTTAACCACCTTATCCACCTGGCCTGCTACTTTCGGGGATCTGTGGACAAGCACTCCAAGGTCGTTTTGTTCATCTACACTTCTCAGTATCCTATCATTTAATGTGTATACCCTTTCCTTATTAGCCCTCCCAAAGTGCATTACCTCACACATCTCCGAATTAAATTCCATTTGCCACTGCTCTGCCCACCTGACCAGTAGATCGATATCCTCCTGCAGCCCATGACTTTCCTCTTCATTATCAACCATACAGCCAATTTTAGTGCCATTTGCAAACTTCTTAATCATACCCCAAATATTCAAATCTAGATTATTGATGTATACCACAAAAAGCAAGGGACCCAGCACTGAGCCCTGCGGAACCCCACTAGATACAGCCTTCCAGTCACAAAAACACCCATCAACCATTACCCCTTTGCTTCCTACCTTCAAGCCAATTTTGGATCCAACCAGCCACTTTGCCCTGGATCCCATGGGCTTTAACCTTCATGACCAGTCTACCATGTGGAACCTTATCAAAAGCCTTGCTAAAATCCATATACACTACATCATACGCATGACCCTCATCGACCCTACTGGTTACCGCCTCGAAACATTCAATCAGGTTTGTCAAACACGATCTTCCCTTAACAAATCCGTGCTGACTGTCCCTGATTAATCCGTGCCTTTCCAAATGTAGATTTATCCTGTCCCTCAGGAATTTTTCCAATAATTTTCCCACCACTGAGGTTAGGCCGACAGGCCTGTAATTACTCGGCCTGTCCCTTTCTCCCTTCTTAAAAAAGGGTACTACATTTGCAGTCCTCCGGCACCAGGCCCAGATCCAAAGAGGACTGGAAAATGATGGTCAAGGCCTCTGCTATTTCCTCTTTTACTTCACTCAACAACCTGGGATGCATTTCATCCGGGCCTGGGGACTTATCTACTTTCAAAGCTGCTAAACCCTATTAATACTTCCTCTCTCACTATGTTTATTTCATCCAGAATTTCACACTCCTCCTCGATAGCAGTATCTGCATTCCCCCATTCCTTTGTGAAAACAGACGCAAAGTATTCATTAAGAACCCTACCAACATCTTCCACCTCCACACAAAGATTACCCTCATGGTCTCTAGTAGGCCCTACCCTTTCTTTAGTTAGCCTCTTGCTCAATATATTTATAGAATATCTTTGGGTTTTCCTTAATTTTACTTGCCCAGAATTTTTCATGCTCTCTCTTAGCATTCCTAATATCCTTTTTAATTTTACCTTTGAACTTTCTATATTCCTCCAGAGATTCTATAGTATTTAGCCGTCTATGACATAAGCTTCCCTTTTTTTCTTAATCCTCCCCTGTAAGTCCCTAGACATCCAGGGGCCTCTAGAACTATTTTTTCCCAGCTTTTTTCTTTAAGGGCATATGTTTGGCCTGAGCCTTCCGGATCTCCTCCTTGAATGCCTCCCACTGTTCCGACATTGATTTACCCACAAGTAACTGTTTCCAGTCCACTGTGGCCAAATCACTCCTCAACTTAGCAAAGTTAGCTTTTCCCTAATTTGGGACTTTTATTCCAGGTCGATCCTTGTCCTTATCCATAACTAACTTGAAACTGACTGAATTATGGTCACTGGCACCCAAATGCTCTCCCACGAATACCCTTCAACCTGCCCAGCTTCATTCCCCAAAACTAAATCCAGAATCGCCCCCTCTCGTGTTGGGCTTGTTACATACTGACTAAAAAAGTTCTCAAATGCATTTTAAGAATTCCGCACTCTCTATACCTTCACACTATAATTGTCCCAATCAATATTAGTATAGTTAAAATCCCCTACTATTACTGCCCTATGGTTTTTGGACTTCACAGCAATTTGCCGACATATTTGCTCCTCTATCTCCCTCCCACTGTTTGGGGGTTTATAATACACGCCCAGCAGTGTGATCACCCTTTTTTATTTTTCAATTCGACCCATATGGCCTGATTTGATGATCCCTCTAACATATCATCCCTCTTCACCGCTGTAATAGTTTATTTAATCAGTATCGCGACCCCCTCCCTCCCCCATCCTTTTTACCCCCCTCTCTATCTTGTCTAAAAATCCTGTAACCATGAATATTGATCTGCCAAACCTGTCCCTCTTTCAGCCATGTTTCTGTAATGGCTATAACGTCATACTCCCAAGTGTCTATCTTGGCCTTTATTGCAAAGGGGATGGAGTATAAAAGCAGGGAAGTCTTGCTCCAGTTATACAGGGTATTGGTGAGGCCACACCTGGAGTACTGCGTGCAGTTTTGGTTTCCGTATTTACCAAAGGATATACTTGCTTTGGAGGCAGTTCAGAGAAGGTTCACTCGGTTGATTCCAGAGAAGAGGGGGTTGACTTATGAGGAAAGGTTGAGGAGGTTGGGCCTCTACTCATTGGAAGTCAGAAGAATGAGAGGTGATCTTATCGAAACGTATAAGATTATGAGGAGGCTTGACAAGGTGGATGCAGAGAGGATGTTTCCACTGATGGGGGAGACTAGAACTAGGGGGCATAATCTTAGAATAAGGGGCCGTGCATTTAAAACTGAGATGAGGAGGAATTTCTTCTCTCAGAGGGTTGTAAATCTGTGGAATTCGCTGCCTCAGAGAGCTGTGGAAGCCGGGACATTGAATAAATTTAAGACAGAAATAGACAAGTTTCTAAACCGATAAGGGAATAAGGGGTTATGGGGAGCGGGCAGGGAAGTGGAGCTGAGTCCATGATCGGATCAGCCATGATGGTATTAAATGGTGGAGCAGGCTCGAGAGGCCGTATGGCCGACTCCTGCTCCTATTTCTTATGTTCTTATGTTATAATGCATAACATTTTGGCTAGAAGTCTCCGAGGAAGAGATAAGGAAGCTAATATTTTGGGAACAGAGCTCCTACAAGACTAAGGCAAAGAGCACATCACTGAACAACATGATTGAGATTGGATGTACCAGTCAGAGCCAGTCTGATAAGAGATGACAAATCAATGTAACTCCACTGATAGCAATAGACCTATCGATGATTTTGTAGGAGGGTAGCCCCCGCCCGCCCTCCAAAAACTGTATAAATTGTACTAGAAAGCCCTTGTATGTTGAAGGTTCCGTGATTGAGCTCTCCCTTGCTTCTGTTCGAAATAAAGCCAGTTGAACCGAAGGTTTCATTTGTTTGATTCCATGGCTGTTGTACAGAGGGCGAGGGGTCGATGACCTATATCAGGTAGTCCGCCTCGAGGAAGAGAAGTCTTAGTAATAATCCAACAGAAAAGGCCGTGGAATCGCCACTGACTTACATCTTCACTGATCTTTATGGTGATGGCTTTTATCTGTTTATCAGAGCTTCCTTTCACAAAGGATGCCTGGATAATCCCGGAGTTCGGCAACATCTCTGTCTCTGTACACGGGCAGGGGTTTGAAAAGAGCGGCCCGTTAAATCAGGTTTTTCTTCACATTGGAGTTCGACACCCTGACCTGACCGACCAACCACCCCGACATCACCCAGCCACCCCCACTACCACTGCCGGACACTGGACCAGATCACCGGGGAGAGTTAGCCGGTCAATGTGAGGGTGTCATGCTCTTAGCCGAGCTCCATACACACGGTGCGAGTGAGTTACAGTGTGAGTTACAGTGCGAATTACAGTGCGAGTTACAGCGTGGGTTACAGTGCGAGTTACAGTGCAGGTCAGTTTGAGTTAGTGAGTTAGTGTGAGTTACAGTGCGAGTTACAGTTTGAGTTAGTGAGTTAGTGCGAGTTACAGTGCGAGTTACAGTGCGAGTTACAGTGCGAGTTACAGTGCGAGTTACAGTTTGGGTTACAGTGCGAGTTCGTGAGTTAGTGTGAGTTACAGGGTGAGTTACAGGGTGAGTTACAGTGCGGGTTACAGTGCGAGTTACAGTGCGAGTTACAGTGCGAGTTACAGTTTGGGTTACAGTGCGAGTTACAGTGCGAGTTACAGTGCGAGTTACAGTTTGAGTTAGTGAGTTACAGTGCGAGTTACAGTGCGAGTTACAGTGCGGGTTACAGTGCGAGTTACAGTGCGAGTTACAGTGCGAGTTACAGTTTGGGTTACAGTGCGAGTTACAGTGCGAGTTACAGTTTGAGTTAGTGAGTTACAGTGTGAGATACAGTGTGAGATACAGTGTGAGATACAGTGTGAGATACAGTGTGAGTCAGTTACAGTATGAGTTACGGTGCATAAGAACATAAGAATTAGGAACAGGAGTAGGCCATCGAGCCCCTCGAGCCTGCTCCGCCATTCAATAAGATCATGGCTGATCTGGCCGTGGACTGAACTCCACTTACCCGCCCGATCGCCGTAACCCTTAATTCCCTTATTGGTTAAATAAGTGCGCGTTAGTGCGAGTTACAGTGTGAGTTACAGTGCAAATCATTACAGTGTGAGTCGGTTACAGTATGAGTTACAGTGTGAGCTACTGTGCAAATTACAGTGCGAGTTAGTGAGAGTTACAATGTGAGTTAGCGTGAGTCGGTTACAGTGTGAGTGACAGTGTGGATTACATTGTGAGTTACAGTGCGACTTACAGTTTGAGTCGGTTACAGTGCGAGTCGGATAAAGTGCGAGTGGGTTACAGTGCGAGTCGTTGACAGTACGAGTCGGATACAGTGAGTCAGTTACAGTGCGATTCAGTTACAGTGCAAGTCGGTTGCAGTGTGAGTTACAGTGCGGGTCTGTTACAGTGCGGGTCTGTTACAGTGCGGGTCTGTTACAGTGCGAGTCGGTTACAGTGCGAGTCGGTTACAGTGCGAGTCGGTTACAGTTTGAGTGATAGTGCGGGTTACAGTGTGAGTTACAGTGCAAATCATTACAGTGCGAGTCGGTTAAAGTGAGAGTCAGTTACAGTGCGAGCTGGTTACAGTATGAGTTACAGTGTGAGCTGCTGTGCAAATTACAGTGCGAGTTAGTGAGAGTTACAGTGTGAGTTAGCGTGAGTCGGTTACAGTGTGAATGACATTGCGGATTACATTGTGAGTTACAGTGCGGGTTACAGTGCAAATTAGTGCGAGTCCGTTACAGTGCGAGTCGGTTACAGTGCGAGTCGGTTACAGTGCGAGTCGATTACAGTGCGAGTTGGTTACAGTGCGAGTCGGTTACAGTGCGAGTCGGTTACAGTGCGAGTCGGTTACAGTGTGAGTCGATTACAGTGCGAGTGGGTTACAGTGCGAGTTACAGTGTGAGTCGGTTACAGTGCGGGTCGGTTACAGTGCGGGTCGGTTACAGTGCGGGTCGGTTACAGTGCGAGTCAGTTACAGTGCGAGTCGATTACAGTTCGAGTCGATTACAGTGCGAGCCGGTTACAGTGCGAGTCGATTACAGTGTGAGTCGATTACAGTGCGAGTGGGTTACAGTGCGAGTCGGTTACAGTGCGAGTTACAGTGTGAGTCGGTTACAGTGCGGGTCGGTTACAGTGCGGGTCGGTTACAGTGCGAGTCGGTTACAGTGCGAGTCGATTACAGTGCGAGTCGATTACAGTGCGACACGGTTACAGTGCGACTCGGTTACAGTGTGAGTCGGTTACAGTTTGAGTGACAGTGTGGGTTACAGTGTGAGTTACTGTGAGAGTTGGTTGCAATGCGAGTTACAGTGCAAATCATTACAGTGCGTGTCGATTACAGCGTGAGTCGGTTACAGTGCAAGTTGGTTACAGTATGAGTTACAGTGTGAGCTACTGTGCAAATTACAGTGCGCGTTAGTGAGAGTTACAGTGTGAGTTAGCGTGAGTCAGTTACAGTGTGAGTTACAGTGCAAGTTACAGTGTGATGTACAGTGTGAGTTAGTGCGACTCGGTCACAGTGCGACTCGGTCACAGCGCGGGTCGGTCACAGCGCGGGTCGGTCACAGCGCGGGTCGGTCACAGCGCGGGTCGGTCACAGTCACAGTGCGACTCGGTCACAGCGCGGGTCGGTCACAGTGCGAGTCGGTCACAGTCACAGTGCGAGTCGGTCACAGTCACAGTGCGACTCGGTCACAGTCACAGTGCGAGTCGGTCACAGCGCGGGTCGGTCACAGTGCGGGTCGGTCACAGTCACAGCGCGGGTCGGTCACAGTCACAGTGCGAGTCGGTCACAGTCACAGTGCGAGTCGGTCACAGCGCGGGTCGGTCACAGTCACAGTGCGAGTCGGTCACAGTCACAGTGCGACTCGGTCACAGTCACAGTGCGAGTCGGTCACAGCGCGGGTCGGTCACAGTGCGGGTCGGTCACAGTCACAGCGCGGGTCGGTCACAGTCACAGTGCGAGTCGGTCACAGTCACAGTGCGAGTCGGTCACAGCGCGGGTCGGTCACAGTCACAGTGCGAGTCGGTCACAGTCACAGTGCGACTCGGTCACAGTCACAGTGCGAGTCGGTCACAGCGCGGGTCGGTCACAGTGCGGGTCGGTCACAGTCACAGTGCGAGTCGGTCACAGCGCGGGTCGGTCACAGTCACAGCGCGGGTCGGTCACAGTGCGAGTCGGTCACAGTCACAGCGCGGGTCGGTCACAGTGCGGGTCGGTCACAGTCACAGCGCGGGTCGGTCACAGTGCGACTCGGTCACAGTCACAGCGCGGGTCGGTCACAGTGCGACTCGGTCACAGTCACAGTGCGAGTCGGTCACAGCGCGGGTCGGTCACAGTGCGGGTCGGTCACAGTCACAGTGCGAGTCGGTCACAGTGCGAGTCGGTCACAGCGCGGGTCGGTCACAGTGCGAGTCGGTCACAGTCACAGTGCGAGTCGGTCACAGTCACAGTGCGGGTCGGTCACAGTCACAGTGCGGGTCGGTCACAGTGCGAGTCGGTCACAGTCACAGTGCGGGTCGGTCACAGTCACAGTGCGGGTCGGTCACAGTCACAGTGCGAGTCGGTCACAGTCACAGTGCGAGTCGGTCACAGTCACAGCGCGGGTCGGTCACAGTGCGAGTCGGTCACAGTCACAGTGCGAGTCGGTCACAGTCACAGTGCGAGTCGGTCACAGTGCGGGTCGGTCACAGTCACAGTGCGGGTCGGTCACAGTCACAGCGCGGGTCGGTCACAGTGCGGGTCGGTCACAGTCACAGCGCGGGTCGGTCACAGTGCGAGTCGGTCACAGTCACAGCGCGGGTCGGTCACAGTGCGAGTCGGTCACAGTGCGGGTCGGTCACAGTCACAGTGCGAGTCGGTCACAGTCACAGTGCGGGTCGGTCAGTCACAGTGCGGGTCGGTCAGTCACAGTGCGGGTCGGTCACAGTCACAGTGCGGGTCGGTCACAGTCACAGTGCGGGTCGGTCACAGTCACAGTGCGGGTCGGTCACAGTCACAGTGCGGGTCGGTCACGGTCACAGTGCGAGTCGGTCACAGTCACAGTGCGGGTCGGTCACAGTCACAGTGCGGGTCGGTCACAGTCACAGTGCGGGTCGGTCACAGTCACAGTGCGGGTCGGTCACAGTCACAGTGCGGGTCGGTCACAGTCACAGTGCGGGTCGGTCAGTCACAGTGCGGGTCGGTCACAGTCACAGTGCGAGTCGGTCACAGTGCGAGTCGGTCACAGTCACAGTGCGGGTCGGTCACAGTCACAGTGCGGGTCGGTCACAGTCACAGTGCGGGTCGGTCACAGTCACAGTGCGAGTCGGTCACAGTCACAGTGCGGGTCGGTCACAGTCACAGTGCGGGTCGGTCACAGTCACAGTGCGAGTCGGTCACAGTCACAGTGCGAGTCGGTCACAGTGCGAGTCGGTCACAGTCACAGTGCGGGTCGGTCACAGTGCGGGTCGGTCACAGTCACAGTGCGAGTCGGTCACAGTGCGAGTCGGTCACAGTCACAGTGCGGGTCGGTCACAGTCACAGTGCGAGTCGGTCACAGTCACAGTGCGAGTCGGTCACAGTGCGAGTCGGTCACAGTCACAGTGCGAGTCGGTCACAGTGCGGGTCGGTCACAGTCACAGTGCGGGTCGGTCACAGTGCGACTCGGTCACAGTCACAGCGCGGGTCGGTCACAGTGCGACTCGGTCACAGTCACAGTGCGAGTCGGTCACAGTCACAGTGCGGGTCGGTCACAGTCACAGTGCGGGTCGGTCACAGTGCGAGTCGGTCACAGTCACAGTGCGGGTCGGTCACAGTCACAGTGCGGGTCGGTCACAGTCACAGTGCGAGTCGGTCACAGTCACAGTGCGAGTCGGTCACAGTCACAGCGCGGGTCGGTCACAGTGCGAGTCGGTCACAGTCACAGTGCGAGTCGGTCACAGTCACAGTGCGAGTCGGTCACAGTGCGGGTCGGTCACAGTCACAGTGCGGGTCGGTCACAGTCACAGCGCGGGTCGGTCACAGTGCGGGTCGGTCACAGTCACAGCGCGGGTCGGTCACAGTGCGAGTCGGTCACAGTCACAGCGCGGGTCGGTCACAGTGCGAGTCGGTCACAGTGCGGGTCGGTCACAGTCACAGTGCGAGTCGGTCACAGTCACAGTGCGGGTCGGTCAGTCACAGTGCGGGTCGGTCAGTCACAGTGCGGGTCGGTCACAGTCACAGTGCGGGTCGGTCACAGTCACAGTGCGGGTCGGTCACAGTCACAGTGCGGGTCGGTCACAGTCACAGTGCGGGTCGGTCACGGTCACAGTGCGAGTCGGTCACAGTCACAGTGCGGGTCGGTCACAGTCACAGTGCGGGTCGGTCACAGTCACAGTGCGGGTCGGTCACAGTCACAGTGCGGGTCGGTCACAGTCACAGTGCGGGTCGGTCACAGTCACAGTGCGGGTCGGTCAGTCACAGTGCGGGTCGGTCACAGTCACAGTGCGAGTCGGTCACAGTGCGAGTCGGTCACAGTCACAGTGCGGGTCGGTCACAGTCACAGTGCGGGTCGGTCACAGTCACAGTGCGGGTCGGTCACAGTCACAGTGCGAGTCGGTCACAGTCACAGTGCGGGTCGGTCACAGTCACAGTGCGGGTCGGTCACAGTCACAGTGCGAGTCGGTCACAGTCACAGTGCGAGTCGGTCACAGTGCGAGTCGGTCACAGTCACAGTGCGGGTCGGTCACAGTGCGGGTCGGTCACAGTCACAGTGCGAGTCGGTCACAGTGCGAGTCGGTCACAGTCACAGTGCGGGTCGGTCACAGTCACAGTGCGAGTCGGTCACAGTCACAGTGCGAGTCGGTCACAGTGCGAGTCGGTCACAGTCACAGTGCGAGTCGGTCACAGTGCGGGTCGGTCACAGTCACAGTGCGGGTCGGTCACAGTCACAGTGCGAGTCGGTCACAGTCACAGTGCGAGTCGGTCACAGTCACAGTGCGAGTCGGTCACAGTGCGATTCGGTTACAGTGCGAGTAAGTGAATTAACGTGTGAAGTAGCGCAATTACGTGAACTTAACACGGGCTCCCCTGCTCCGCGTGAGGGTACGATGTTAACTGAAGTGCTCTGTCTCAATCGTGAACGAGTGCTGACTCAGTCACGCTGATATTCGCACTGTCGTGCCAAAGCTGCCTGCCGTGTGATAGTCGAGCACAGGTACTCACCGTGTTTGAGGCATTTTGTTGCTGGGTGTGGTTCGCGTAAGGCTCGTGTCGTTTCCCTTGTACACGGCAAGCAAATGGGTCTACGGACAGAAATAAATCATTGTACAGACAGACACAGAAAGAAAGTGCATTCACATTTGTAAAGTGGGTATCGCGGCAGCCAATTTGTGCACAGCAAGCTCCCACAAACCATCATCATAGGCAGTCCCTCGGAATCGAGGAAGACTTGCTTCCACTCGAAAAATGAATCCTTAGGTGGCTGAACAGTCCAATACGAGAGCCACAGTCCCTGTCACAGGTGGGACAGACAGTGGTTGAGGGAAGGGGAGGGTGGGGCTGGTTTGCCGCACGCTCCTTCCGCTGCCTGCGCTTGATTTCTGCATGCTCTCGGCGACGAGACTCGAGGTGCTCAGCGCCCTCCCGGATGCACTTCCTCCACTTAGGGCGGTCTTTGGCCAGGGACTCCCAGGTGTCAGTGGGGATGTTGCACTTTATCAGGGAGGCTTTGAGGGTGTCCTTTGTAACGTTTCCTCTGCCCACCTTTGGCTCGTTTGCCGTGAAGGAGTTCCGAGTAGAGCGCTTGCTTTGGGAGTCTCGTGTCGGGGCATGCGGACAACGTGACCCTTCCTGTAACAATTTTCTCCTCACATTTTACCCGTCATTCGTTGCCAGTCAAATTCATGATACACTTTCACCTCTGCAATTTCCCAATCCCTCTTTCCTATTACTCTTTGCCCTTTGTGCTTAATCTGCTCCTCACACCGAAGTCATTGTCTTTGGTCCCTGCCACAAACTGCATTCCATAGCCACCGACACCATCCCTCTCCTTGGCATCTGCCTAAGGCTGAACCAGACAGCTCGCAACCTTGGGTCATATTTGACCCTGAAATGAGCTTTCGACCACATATGCATAAAACCGCCTATTTCCACCTCTGTAACATCGCTCGTCTCCGCCCCTGCCTCAGCTCATCCACTGCCGGAGCCCTCATCCATGCCGTTGTTACCTCTAGACTTGTCTATTCCAACGCACTCCTGGCTGGCCCAAGTAAACCAGAGGTGATCCAAAACAGGTGTCCTAACCCGCACCAAGTCCCACTCACCCATCACCCCCTGTGCTCGCCGACCTACATTGGCTCCCGGTTAATCAACGCCTCAATTTGAAAATTCTTCCCCTTGTTTACAAATCCCTCCATGGCCCTCGCCCCTCCCTATCTCTGTAATCTCCTCCAGTCCCCACAACCCCCCCCCCCGAGATGTCTGCGCTCCTCTAATTCTGCCCTCCTGACCATCCCTGATTATAATCGCTCCACCATCGGTGGCCGTGCCTTCAGCTGCCTGGGCTCCAAGCTCTGGAACTCCCTCCCTAAACCTCTCCACCTCACTTTCCTCCTTCAACCCGCTCCTTAAAACCTCCCTCTTTGACCGAGCTTTTGCCGTAATTTCTTCCTACGTCGCTCGTGTCAAATTTTTATCGTATAATCCTCCTGTGAAGCGCCTCGGGACGTTTCACTACATTAAAGGCGCTAGATAAGTACAGGTTGTTGTTGTTTTGTACACCAACCCACAACCTTACATACGGCACTTTTATAACCACACCTTATTCAAGTCGGGTTCATCGCAAGAGGATTTGAGTACAGGAGCAAGGATGTCTCACTACAGTTATACAGGACCTTGGTGAGACCACACCTGGAGTATTGTGTGCAGTTTTGGTCTCCTTACCTAAGAAAGGATATACTTGCCACAGAGGGAGTGCAGCGAAAGTTCACCAGACTGATTCCTGGGATGGCAGGACTGTGGTATGAGGAGAGATTGGGTCGACTGGGCCTGTATTCACTAGAGTTTAGAAGAATGAGAGGGGATCTCATTGAAAGGTATAAAATTCTGACGGGGTTGGACAGACTGGATGCGGGGAGGATGTTTCCCCCGGGGCTGGGAAGTCTAGAACAAGGGGTCACAGTCTCAGGATACGGGGTAGGAAATTTAGGACCGAGATGAGGAGAAATGTTCTCACTCCGAGGGTGGTGAACCTGTGGAATTCTCTACCACAGAAGGCTGTGGAGGCCAAGTCAATGAATATATTTAAGAGGGAGATAGATAGATTTCTGGACACAAAAGGCATCAAGGGGTATGGGGAGAAAGCGGGAATATGGTGTTGAGATAGAGGATCAGCCATGATCATATTGAATGGCGGTGCAGGCTCGAAGGGCCGAATGGCCGACTACTGCTCCTAGTTTCTATGGTTTCTATGATACAAACTAATCCTGAATGACACCCAGTCCCCACTGACACTAATCCTGAATCACACCCAGTCCCCATTGACACTAATCCTGAATCGCCATTCGATGAATCTCTGGAATTCTCTAGCCCTGAGGGCTGTGGAGGCTCAGTCATTGAGTATATTCAAGACAGAGATCGATAGATTTTTGGATATTAAGGGAATCAAGGGATATGGGGATAGTGCAGGAACGTGGAGTTGAGGTACAAGAGCAGCCATGATCGTATTAAATGGCGGAGCAGGCTCGAGGGGCCAAATGGCCGACTCCTGCTCCCAATTCTTGTGTTCTGATGTTCGGGAATGGGAAAGGTAACTGAGGAAGCAATATTCCATGTGTTGGTCACTCTTTGTATGAAGGACCAAGCGAGGCCTGATATCAGTCACTGCTTCATACAAAGACTGACCAACACATGGAATATACTCGCAGAGAGTGTAATGGAAGTCTTAGAACATAAGAAATAGGAGCAGAAGTCGGCCATACGGCCCCTCGAGCCTGCTCCACCATTTAATACGATCATGGCTGATCCGATCATGGGCTCAGCTCCACTTCCCTGCCCGCTCCCCATAACCCTTCACTCCCTTGTCGCTCAAAAATCTGTCTATCTCCACCTTAAATTTATTCAATGTCCCGGCTTCCACAGCTCTCTGGGGCAGAGAATTCCACAGATTTACAACCCTCTGAGAAAAGAAATTTCTCCTCATCTCAGTTCTAAATGGGCGGCCCCTTATTCTGAAACTGTGCCCCCCTATTTCTCTGGTGTAGCGAACTCCATAAGGTCATCTCTCAGTCTTCTGAACTCCAATGAGTACAGGCCCAACCTTTCTTCATAAGACAACCCCTTCATCTCAGGAATCAACCGAGTGAACCTTCTTTGAACTGCCTCCAATGCAAGAATATCCTTCCTTAAATAAGATGATCAAAACTGCACGCAGTATTCCAGGTGTGGCCTCACCAATACCCTGTATAACTGTAGCAAGACTTCCCTGCTTTTATACTCCATCCCCTTTGCAATAAAGGCCAAGATTCCATTTGCCTTCCTGATCACAATGATGCTGGGTGCCGATCTCTCACCGGTCCTCCGTCCCGATCAAAAATGGAGCAGTCAGTAACAGGACATCAATTATTCTGGAGAAATACCACCAACGCTGTCTCCGCAAGATCCTGCAAATCCCCTGGGAGGACAGACGCACCAACGTTAGCGTCCTCGACCAGGCCCAACATCCCCAGCATCGAAGCACTGACCACACTCGACCAGCTCCGCTGGGCAGGTCACATTGTCCGTATGCCCGACACGAGACTCCCAAAGCAAGCGCCCTACTCGGAACTCCTTCACAGCAAACGAGCCAAAGGTGGGCAGAGGAAACGTTACAAGGGACACCCTCAAAGCCGCCCTGATAAAGTGCAACATCCCCACCGACACCTGGGAGTCCCTGGCCAAAGACCAGTCCGCCCTAAGTGGAGGAAGTGTATCTGGGAGGGCGCTGAGCACCTCGAGTCTCGTCACGGAGAGCATGCAGAAACCAAGCGCAGGCAGCGGAAGGAGCGTGCGGCAAACCAGTCCCACCCACCCCTTCCCTCAACCGCTGTCTGTCCCACCTGTGACAGAGACTGTAATTCCCGTATTGGGCTGTTCAGCCACCTAAGAACTAATTTTTAGAGTGGAAACAAGTTTTCCTCGATTCCGAGGGACTGCCTATGGTAATCTTGGAGACATCAAATCTCGACAGTGTTATTTGAAGGATCAAAATATTAAACTCCAGCCCAGTTGAAGGATTATTAACATCAGCAGAAACAAACAAATGAACACAATTCAGTAGCGATGTGAATAACTATATTAATGAATATCTATATTAACTTATCTATCTCTCTTGCTATCTATCTATCTCTCCATCCATCCATCCCTTTCTCCCTCCATCTCTCCCTCCCTCCCTCCCTCTCTCCCGAGGTGCAGTCTTTACCCTGCATTACTCTGTTTAGCAGTGCATTCCACCCGTTGGTTCAAGAACCAATGAGACCCTGCCTTGTGGGGAAGGGTCTCTGGATGGATGCCCTGAGACAGGCTGAAGGATCCCCCACTGGGAACAATTCTCTCCCCGATCTTGTTCATTCACCCCGAAGAGCGACGGCATTTACCTGATTGCAGCCTTAAACTTCAAATCTTTCTCCAACTCAAGCAAGGCCACATCGTAATCGTAGAACTGCTTTATGTGCTTGGACACCTGCTTGGTTATGTTGTACAATGGATGCTGCTCCACATTGATAACGTTGAAGGTTTCGATAGCTGAGGCTCGACCTGTGCAAGTGGATCACATTGGAAGAGCAGTCATTCATTACATTGAAGGCTCTTGATCAACAAACCGCGCCACTTTCAATTGCTCCACTATTGGCCACCGTGCCTTCAGCTGCCTGGGAGCTACGACGAAAGAGCGGATGTTGGTTCCTATATGTCCCACCCAAAAGGGCAGGCAGGACCGTGATTGACGGTTTTGATCGAAAGACTACACAGCACTCCCTCAGTACTGCCCCTCCGACAGTGCGGCACTCCCTCAGTACTGCCCCTCCGACAGTGCGGCGCTCCCTCAGTACTGCCCCTCCGACAGTGCGGCACTCCCTCAGTACTGCCCCTCTGACAGTGCGGTGCTCCCTCAGTACTGCCCCTCCGACAGTGAGGCGCTCCCTCAGTACTGCCCCTCCGACAGTGCGGCGCACCCTCAGTACTGCCCCTCCGACAGTGCGGCACTCCCTCAGTACTGCCCCTCCGACAGTGCGGCGCTCCCTCAGTACTGCCCCTCCGACAGTGTGACGCTCCCTCAGTACTGCCCCTCCGACAGTGTGACGCTCCCTCAGTACTGCCCCTCCGACAGTGTGACGCTCCCTCAGTACTGCCCCTCCGACACTCCCTCAGTAAGCGAACATAGTCTTGCAGTCAACGCTCCAGTATAGTGTTGGGGCAGAGTAGAGTGGGTTGGGAGTTGGGGGGTGCAGGGGGGATTGGATTGGGGTGGGCTTGTTAGCTCTGTGCCCGGATCTGACCTGGGACCTCTTGATAAGTGAGTCTAACATTCCTGGAACAAACATCTGGCCAGTTGGAGGACCATCTCGCTGCGATGAAAACAATAGAAAAAGCCATGTCTCCTCACACCATCAAACAAGCCCGTGTGCAATCTTCTCTTTCACCAATTCCACTGAGCCAACTAGGCACAGCGGTTTGCTGAGTCGTCCCAGTACCTGCATCATCCTACATTGTTCTTAATCTCCTGAGCGGAGACTAGACACGAACACCCCCACTCTCAGCAAAAAGCAAGCCCCCCCCCACGACAGTGCCCCACTCGACAAGTGCAAGGCAATGACTATAAGAACATAAGAAACAGGAGCAGGAGTAGGCCATACGGCCCCTCGAGCCTGCTCCACCATTTAATACGATCATGGCTGATCTGATCATGGACTCAGCTCCACTTCCCTGCACGCTCTCCATAACCCCTTATTCCCTTATCGTTTAAGAAACTGCCTATTTCTGTCATAAATTTATTCAATGTCCCGGCTTCCACAGCTCTCTGAGGCAGCGAATTCCTCAGATCCACAACCCTCTGAGAGAAGCAATTCCTCCTCATCTCAGTTTTAAATGGGCGGCCCCTTATTCTAAGACCATGCCCCCTAGTTCTAGTCTCCCCCATCAGTGGAGACATCCTCTCTGCATCCACCTTGGCAAGCCCCCTCATAATCTTATAGCTTTCGATAAAATCACCTCTCATTCTTCTGAATTCCAATGAGTAGAGGCCCAACCTCCTCAACCTTTCCTCATAAGTCAAACCCCTCATCCCCGGAATCAACCGAGTGAGCCTTCTCTGAACTGCCTCAAAAGCAAGTATATCCTTTCGTAAATATGGAGACCAAAACTGCACGCAGTACTCCAGGTGTGGCCTCACCAATGACCATCTCCAACAAGTGGGGGTGTCACCACTTCCTCCCCTCGACATTCAAATCAAATCAGTCTGGAATTTGAAAAACATGGAAACATAGAGATTTCACCATCATGGGCGGTCCCTGGAACCAGGAGGACTTGCTCCCACATGGGTTCACAGATGTTCCAATGGAGGGCCCGATATTCCAGTCCTGAACTCCAATTGAAGGGTGGAAGATGCCTGAGCCTGGATTGTTTTAACGTGTGGTGACCGTAGCACATCAGCCACCACACGGGCTTGACAGAGCTCGGCCTTTATCCAGTGGCAAGGGTTAACCAGGACGGCTGGAGACCTGCTCTGCTGCACGGACCCAGTGCGCTCACATATCGCAGTGTGGGCTGGGCCCGTGCTGCCCCTGGGCCCTCGGCTCTTCTGGACCCCGTACCCTCAGTCGCCTCTCCCGGGTCCCGATCACAACCCTCTGCAAACTCTCGCCGCTCCTTCACCCCGACCTCGCCGCTCCTGCTGTATCTGCCCGCGCTCCAATCACCGACCTGGACCTTGGTGATGTCACTGTTCACTGCCGTCGCCCCCCCGGCACCAATGCGCGCTGTACCTTGCAGTGGTACAGCTCCACGTTGCCCAAGGCCGCTGCTCCTTTTATGGCCCCGACCTGCCGCTGATTTACAGCGCAGGAGGAGACCATCTCAACCCATCGTGTCCGTGCCGGCCGACAAAGAGCCACACGACCCTCGGTCAGCAGCCCTGAAGGTTACATATAAACCATCGAACAATGGCGGAAAGGCAAAGAGCACCCAGCCCAACCAGTCCGCCTCACACAACTGCGACACCCCTTATACTGAAACATTCTACACTCCACCCCAACCGGAGCCATGTGATAGGCTGCTGTCAGTAATAGTGACCATGAAACTACAGGATTGCCGTGTAAACCTGTCTGGTTCACCAATACGGTGAAAAGAAATAAAAACATAGAAAATAGGAGCAGTGGTCGGCCATTTGGCCCTTTGAGCCTGCACCACCATTCAATATGATCAGGGCTGATCCTCTATCTCAACACCATATTCCCGCTTTCTCCCCATACCCCTTGATGCCTCTTGTGTCTAGAAATCGATCTATCTCCCTCTTAAATATATTCAGTGACTTGGCCTCCACAGCCTTCTGTGGTAGAGAATTCCACAGGTTCACCACCCTCTGAGTGAAATCATTTCTCCTCATCTCGGTCCTAAATTTCCTGCCCCGTATCCTGAGACTGTGACCCCTTGTTCTAGACTTCCCAGCCCCGGGGGAAACATCCTCCCCGCATCCAGTCTCTCCAACCCCGTCAGAATTTTATACCTTTCAATGAGATCCCCTCTCATTCTTCTAAACTCTAGTGAATACAGGCCCAGTCGACCCAATCTCTCCTCATACGACAGTCCTGCCATCCTAGGAATCAGTCTGGTGAACCTTCGCTGCACTCCCTCTGTGGCAAGTATATCCTTTCTGAGGTAAGGAGACCAGAACTGCACACAATACTCCAGGTGCGGTCTCACCAAGGCCCTGTATAACTGTAGTAAGACATCCTTGCTCCTGTACTCAAATCCTCTTGCAATGAAGGCCAACGTACCATTTGCCCCTAACTGCTTGCTACACCTGCAGGTTTGCTTTCAATGACTGGTGTACAAGGACAGCCAGGTCCCTCTGTACATCGGCACTTCCCAAGCCATCACCAATTGCCTTCCTAATTGCCGAATCTTTGAAAGAGCCGCCCTGTTTAGTCCGACCGCCAACGTATCCAGGTTAAGTTGTGCGGCCAAGCAAGTCATTTGCAAATGTCCAGAGCAGTTTGCTCAAACCGACCGTTGCATTCCAGATACCATGCGTGTACAAACATTCGAATGGGCTGTGTGTCGTGTTAGCCAGGTCGTGCGGGAAGCAATGCGGCTTACATCAGAACGCAAGAAATAGGAGCAGGAGTAGGCCGTACGGCCCCTCGAGCCTGCTCCGCCATTTAATACGATCATGGCTGATCCCATCATGAACTGCACCCACCACCCTCTGGGTGAAGACATTTCCCCTCAAATCCCCTCTAAGCCTCTCCCCAGTTACTTTAAATCTATGCCCCCTGGTTGTTGACACCTCTGCCAAGGGAAACAGGTCCTTCCTGTCCACTCTATCCAGGCCCCTCATAATTTTACACACCTCAATCAGGTCTCCCCTCAGCCTCCTCTGTTCCAAAGAAAACAACCCCAACCTATCCAATCTTTCCTCATAGCTAAAATTCTCCAGTCCTGGCAACATCCTGGTAAATCTCCTCTGTACCCTCTCTCGTGCAATCACATCTTTCCTGTAATGCGGTGACCAGAACTGCACGCAGTACTCCAGCTGTGGCCTAACCAGTGTTTTATACAGTTCAAACATAACCCCCCCCCCGCCCGCCACCCCCTGGATTGACTCGGCTTACATTCACTGGAATTTAGAAGAATGAGAGGGGATCTCATAGAAACATATAAAATTCTGACGGGTTTAGACAGGTTAGATGCAGGAAGAATGTTCCTGATGTTGGGCAAGTCCAGAACCAGGGGTCACAGTCTAAGGATAAGGGGTAAGCCATTTAGGACCGAGATGAGGAGAAACTTCATCACTCAGAGAGTTGTTAACCTGTGGAATTCTCTACCACAGGAAGTTGTTGAGGCCAGTTCGTTAGATATATTCAAAAGGAAGTTAGATGTGGCCCTTACAGCTAAAGGGATCAAGGGGTATGGAGAGAAAGCAGGAATGGGGTACTGAGGTTGCATGATCAGCCATGATCATATTGAATGGTGATGCAGGCTCGAAGGGCCGAATGGCCTACTCCTGCACCTACTTTCTATGTTTCTATGCCTCGGCTAATAAAGGCAAGCATTCCACATGCCTTCTTAGCCACCTTATCCACCTGGCCTGCTACCTTCAGGGATCTGTGGACCTGCACTCCCAGGTCCCTCTGTTCCTCTACACTTCTCAGTGTCCTACCATTTAATGTGTATTCCCTCGCCTTGTTAGCCCCTGCTCAAATCATTACCTCACACTTCTCCGGATTGAACTCCGTTTGCCACTGTGCTGCCCACCTGACCAGTGGATTGATAGCTTCCTAAGGGGCCCTTACCTGCTTCAATTTTAATAGTGCTGAAGTCTGACATCAACTGCACGTCATGCAAACAGTGAGCGGCCGTCAGCACCCACCTCTTTGAAAGAATTGATCCGCTGCAAGTTGCAACGCCCTGTTGCAGGAGGAAAGAAAGAAACGTAAGAAATAGGAGCAGGAGTCGGCCATTCGGCCCCTCAAGCCTGCTCCGCCATTCAACAAGGTCATGGCTGATCCGGTCATGGACCCAGCTCCACTTCCCCGCCCGCTGCCCATAACCCTTGACCCCTTATCGTTCAATAATCCGCCGCCTTAAATATATTCAATGACCCAGCCTCCACCGCTCTCTGAGGCAGCGAATTCCACAGATTTACAACCCTCAGAGAGAAGAAATTCCTCCTCATCTTAGTTTTAAATGGGCGGCCCCTTATTCTAAGATTATGCCCCATAGTTCTAGTCTCCCCCATCAGTGGAAACATCCTCTCTGCATCTACCCTGTCGAGCCCCCTCAGAATCTTACACGTTTCGATAAGATTGCCTCTCATTCTTCTAAACTCCAATGTGTGTACGTCCAACCTCCTCAACCTTCCTTCATATGACAACCCCCTCATCTCCGGAATCAACCGAGTGAACCTTCTCTGAACAGCCTCCAATGCAAGTGTATCCTTCCTTAAATAAGGAGAACAAAACTACACGCAGTACTCCAGGTGTGGCCTCACAAATACCCTGTATAACTGTAGCAAGACTTCTGTGCTTTTATACTCCATCCCCTTTGCAATAAAGGCCAAGATACCATTGGCCTTCCTGATCACTTGCTGTACCTGCATACTAACCTTTTGTGTTTCATGCACAAGTACCCCCAGGTCCCGCTGTATTGCAGCACTTTGCAATCTCTCTCCATTTAAATTATAATTTGCTTTTCTATTATTTCTACCAAAGTGGAGAACCTCACATTTTCCCTCATTATACTCCATCTGCCAAATTTTTGCCCACTCACTTAGCCTGTCTTTTTCGCTTTTGCAGATTTTTTGTGTCCTCCTCACACATTGTTTTCCCACCCATCTTTGTATCAGCAGCAAACTTGGCTACATTACACTCGGTCCTTTCATCCAAGTCGTTAATATAGATTGTAAATAGTTTAGGCCTTAGGACCGATCCCTGCGGCACCCCACTAGTTACTGATTGCCAACCCAAGAATGAACCATTTATCCCGACTCTCTGTTTTCTGTTAGTTAGCCAATCCTCTATCCATGCTAATATATTACCCCCAACCCCTGAACTTTTATCTCGTGTAGTAACCTCTACTGTTGCAAGAAATTGTGTGGCGCACTGATTGAAACATAGAAACATAGAAAATAGGTGCAGGAATAGGCCATTCGGCCCTTCAAGCCTGCACCACCATTCAATATGATCATGGCTGATCATGCAACTTCAGTACCCCATTCCTGCTTTCTCTCCATACCCCTTGATCCCTTTAGCCGTAAAGGCCATATCTAACTCCCTTTTGAATATATCTAACAAACTGGCCTCAACAACTTTCTGTGGTAGAGAATTCCACAGGTTAACAACTCTCTGGGTGAAGAAGTTTCTCCTCATCTCGGTCCTAAATGGCTCACCCCTTATCCTTAGACTGTGATCCCTGGTTCTGGACTTCCCCAACATTGGGAACATGTTTCCTGCATCTAAACTGTCCAGTCCCGTCAGAATTTTATATGTTTCTATGAGATCCCCTCTCATTCTTCTCAATTCCAGTGAATATAAGCCTAGTCGGTCCTATCTTTCTTCATATGTCAGTCCTGTCATCCCAGGAATCAGTCTGGTGAACCTTCGCTGCACTCCCTCAATAGCAGGAACGTCCTTCCTCAGATTAGGAGACCAAAACTGGACATAATATTCAAGGTCTGGTCTCACCAAGGTCCTGTACAACTGCAGTAAGACCTCCCTGCTCCTATTCTCAAATCCTCTCGCTGTGAAGGCCAACATGCCATTTGCTTTCTTAACTGCCTGCTGTACCTGCATGCCAACATTCAATGACTGATGTACCATGACACCCAGGTCTCGTTGCACCTCCCCTTTTACTAATCTGTCACCATTCAGACAATATTCTGCCTTCCTGTTTTTGCCACCAAAGTGGATAACCTCACATTGATCCACATTATACTGCATCTGCCATGCATTTGCCCACTCACCTAACCTGTCCAAGTCACCCTGCAGCCTCTTAGCGTCCCCCTCACAGCTCACACTGCCACCCAGCTTAGTGTCATCTGCAAACTTGGAGATATTACTTTCAATTCATTAATGTATATTGTAAATAGTTGGGGTCCCAGCATTGAACTTTGTGGTACCCCACGAGTCACTGCCTGCCTTTCTGAAAAGGACCCATTTATTCCTACTCTTGGCTTCCTGTCTGCCAACCAGTTCTCTATCCATGCCAATACCATGTGTTTTAATTTTCACACCAATCTCTTGTGTGGGACCTTGTCAAAAGCCTTTTGAATGTCTAAATACACCACATCCACTGACTCCCCGCTTGTCCACTCTACTAGTTACATCCTCAAAAAATTCTAGAAGATTTGTCAAACATGATTTCCCCTTCATAAATCCATGCTGACTTGGACCGAGCCTGTCACTGCTTTCCAAATGCGCTGCTATTACATCTTAAATAATTGATTCCAACATTTTCCCCACTACTGATGCCAGGCTAACCGGTCAATAATTCCCTGTTTTCTCTCTCCCTCCTTTTTAAAGAAGTGATGTTACATTAGCTACCCTCCAGTCCATGTGAACGATCCAGAGTCTATGGAATGTTGGAAAATGATCACCAATGCATCCACTATTTCTAGGGCCACTTCCTTAAGTACTCTGGGATGCAGACTATCAGGCCCCGGGGATTTATCGGCCTTCAATCCCATCAATTTCCCGAACACAATTTCCTGACCAATAAGGATTTCCTTCAGTTCCTCCTTCTGCTAGACCCTCGGTCCCCTAGTATTTCCAGAAGGTTATTTGTGTCTTTCTCAGTGAAGAAAGAACCAAAGTATCTGTTGGGGCAATAACTTTTTGGTGGGGAGGGGGCTGCAAAGGTATCGGCGGGCAAAAAAGATTTGCAACTGACGGGAACCTCTGCTTTAGAACACGAAGTGGGAAGTGGACTGGTAAACCAAGTGCTACCACTTCCTGGAGAGCGTGAAACCAGGCATCATCATCATTGTCATGTGTGTATGCTTGGGGTTACTAGCCACCAGGTGGCGCCACTGTCGGAGGTCATTGGGCTGTACGCACGGGTGTGCAGCCCAGGTATAAAAGGCAAGCCATCATGTAATGTAGTCACTTTGGGCCCGAATAAAGCAGAGCCAGTTTTGTACCCCTGTTAGTTTACAGTGTTCAGTTTATCGAGTTATTACATACACAACATTTGGTGACGAGATAATTTAAGAACCTTCGCATGCAAAAATGAGCACAATTGGAATTCTGGAGAGATTTGTGGAGTGAGAGGTCTGGGCAGATTTTGTAGCTCGCCTGGACCAGAACTTCGTGGCCAACAAAATGGAGGAACCCACCGACGCAGTTAGACGCAGGGCGGTCTTCCTCACGGTTTGCGGTCCGAAAATCTATGGACTCAAAGAATCTTCTCTCGCCTGCAAGTCCAACAGACAAGGACTATGAGGAAGTGTGTGCTCTGGTACGTGATCATCTCAAACCAGAAGACGACATCATCATCTCACGATACCGATTCTACAAGCACGTTCGTTCTGAGGACCAGGATGTGTCGGAATTCGTTGCCGACCTAAGACGTCTAGCTGGACCGTGTAAGATCGAAAACACGTTGGGAGCCATGCTGCGGGACTTCTTTGTAATCGGCATCAACCACGAGGTGATCCTGCGTAAGCTACTGGCGGTGGAAACGCTGGACTTGAGCAAGGCCACTATGATTGCCCAGGCATGCATGACGATGGACAAAAACTTAAAGCAGATATCTTCGAAAAATCGGAACTGTAAACAAGATTGTATCGTTGATTGGCAGAGCTGCATATGGCAGGACCTACTCGACTTCATGTGCGAAACCTATGGCTGTTCAAAGTCCGCCAATGGGAATGAAGCCGATTTCAACGTGTTGGCGTTGTGGGGGAACATCAGCCTCATCAGTGTCGGTTTAAACAGTATATTTGTAAAGGCTGCTCGGGACGGGGGCATCTCGAGCGCATGTGCCCGCAACTGAGCAAGCGTGCTGCGACACACCACGTGGAGGATGATGACCAGTATAGCGCAAATCCATATATGCAATCTGAGATACCAGAGAAGGAAGTGTATGGACCGTGTTCATTCCTAACAAAGAGCCAACCGATAAAGATTAACGGTGTGCTGGTACCGATGGAATTGGACATGGGTGCGAGTCAATCAATAATGAGCAAGAGGAGATTCGACAAGCTGTGGGATACGAAGGCTGTGAGGCCTAAGCAGAGTCCAGTCAATGCCAAGTTGCATACGTCAATTAAAGAATGGGGACTGGGTGTGATTCAGGATTAGTGTCAATGGGGAGTGAGTGTGATTCAGGATTAGTTTGTATCATAGAAACATAGAAAATAGGAGCAGTGGTCGGCCATTCGGCCCTTCGAGCCTGCACCACCATTCAATATGATCAGGGCTGATCCTCTACCTCAACACCATATTCCCGCTTTCTCCTCATACCCCTTGATGCCTTTAGTGTCTAGAAATCGATCTATCTCCCTCTTAAATATATTCAGTGACTTGGCCTCCACAGCCTTCTGTGGTAGAGAATTCCACAGGTTCACCACCCTCGGAGTGAAAACATTTCTCCTCATCTCGGTCCTAAATTTCCTACCCCGTATCCTGAGACTGTGACCCCTTGTTCTAGACTTCCCAGCCCCGGGGGAAACATCCTCCCCGCATCCAGTCTGTCCAACCCCGTCAGAATTTTATACATTTCAATGAGATCCCCTCTCATTCTTCTAAACTCTCGTGAATACAGGCCCAGTCGACCCAATCTCTCCTCATACCACAGTCCTGCCGTCCCAGGAATCAGTCTGGTGAACCTTCGCTGCACTCCCTCTGTGGCAAGTGTATCCTTTCTTGGGTAAGGAGACCAAAACTGCCCACAATACTCCAGGTGTGGTCTCACCAAGGCCCTGTATAACTGGAGTGAGACATCCTTGCTCCTGTACTCAAACCCTCTTGCTAGGTATCCCGGAGGTGTTCCCGTGATTGAGTGCGGAGCCTTACCGGGAATCGCAAGGTGACATGCCAGGGGTGACTCCTCTTTTTGGTGGTAGGGGCACTCTCGGTAGTAACTCCGCACAAATCACCGATCTTGGTCACATCTACGGAAAATGCAGAGGGTGTGAGGGGTGGGGGGGAAAAGTACACTTGAGTAAGAAGCACAAGGGGAGTTAGGGGGTTCTGAGCAATCGGGGGTTCCTCTGCCTTACGGTACGGATTGTAATATTGACCGGTTATGTAGCACCCGTTTATGTACGAAACGCACGCTAATACACTCGCTTACATTGGGCTAGTAAGAAGGGAATAGCGAAGCCTGATGGGTAATGGACCATTCGTAGTGTGAACTTTGGTGTAGATTTAAATAAGCAAATGCACCAAGGGCAACAGTCTGGAACATAGACTGTAAACAATTAGTTTGGGACACTCGGGAAGAGATAAGGAAGCCAGTATTTTTGGACAAGAATTACTTCACATGTCGTCGGGACTATGGCAAAGTTAACATCACTGAACAACATAAGAATATAAGAAGTTAAGAAATAGGAACAGGAGTAGGCCATTTGGCCCTTCGAGCCTGCACCACCATTCAATAAGATCATGGCTGATCATTCACCTCAGTACCCCTTTCCTGCTTTCTCTCCATACCCCTTGATCCCTTTAGCCGTAAGGGCCATATCTAACTCCTTCTTGCATATATCTAATGAACTGGCCTCAACAACTCTCTGCGGTAGAGAATTCAACAGGTTAGCAACTCTCTGAGTGAAAATATATCTCCTCATCTCAGTCCTAAATGGCTTACCCCTTATCCTTAGACTGTGACCTCGGGTTCTGGACTTCCCCAACATCGGGAACATTCTTCCTGCATCTAACCTGTCCAGTCCCGTCAGAATTTTATATGTTTCTATGAGATCCCCTCTCATTCTTCTAACCTTCAGTGAATATAAGCCCAGTCGATTCAGTCTTTCTTCATATGTCAGTCCTCCCATCCCGGGAATCAGTCTGGTGAAGCTTTGCTCCCCAGATTAGGAGACCAAAACTGTACACAATATTCCAGGTGAGGCCTCACTAAGGCCCTGTACAACTTCAGTAAGACCTCTCTGCTCCTGTACTCAAATCCCCCAGCTATGAAGGCCAACATACCATTTGCCTTCTTCACCGCCTGCTGTACCTGCATGCCAACTTTCAATGACTGATGAACCATGACACCCAGATCTCGTTGCACCTCCCCTTTTCCTAATCTGTCACCATTCAGATAATATTCTGCCTTCATGGTTTTGCCATCAAAGTGGATAACCTCACATTTATCCACATTATACTGCATCTACCATGCATTTACCCACTCACCTAACCTGTCCAAGTCACCCTGCAGCCTCTTAGCATCCTCCTCACAGCTCACACAACCACCCAGCTTAGTGTCATCTGCAAACTTGGAGATATGACACCTAATTTCTTCAACTAAATCATTTATGTATATTGTAAATAGCTGGGGTCCCAGCACTGAGCCCTGCGGCACTCCACTAGTCACTGCCTGCCATTCTGAAAAGGACCCGTTTATCCCAACTCTCTGCTTCCTGTCTGCCAACCAGTGCTCTATCCATGTCAATACATTACCCCGAATACCATGTGCTTTAATTTTGCACACCAATCTCTTGTGTGGGACCTTGTCAAAAGCTTTTTGAAAGTCCAAATACACCACATCCACTGGTTCTCCCTTGTCCACTCTACTAGTTACATCCTCAAAAAATTCTAGAAAATTTGTCAAGCATGATTTCCCTTTCATAAATCCATGCTGACTTGGACCGATCCTGTCACTGCTTTCCAAATGCGCTGCTATTTCATCTTTAATAATTGATTCCAACATTTTCCCCACTATTGATATCAGGCTAACCGGTCTATAATTACCCGTTTTCTCTCTCCCTCCTTTTTTAAAAAGTGGTGTTACATTAGCTACCCTCCAATCCATAGGAACTGATCCAGAGTCGATAGACTGTTGGAAAATGATCACCAATGTATCCACTATTTCTAGGACCACTTCCTTAAGTACTCGGGGATGCAGACTATCAGTCCCTGGGGATTTATCGGCCTTCAATCCCGAACACAATTTCCTGACTAATAAGGATTTCCCTCAGTTCCTCCTTCTCACTAGACCCTCGGTCCCCTAGTATTTCCGAAAGGTTATTTGTGTCTTCCTTCATGAAGACAGAACCAAAGTATTTGTTTAACTGGTCTGCCATTTCTCTGTTCCCCATTATAAATTCACCTGAACCTGACTGCAAGGGACCTACATTTGTCTTCACTAATCTTTTTCTCTACATATATCTATAGAAGCTTTTGCAGTCAGTTTTTATGTTCCCAGCAAGCTTCCTCTCGAACTCTATCTTCCCCCTCCTAATTAAACCCTTTGTCCTCCTCTGCAGAATTCTAAATTTCTCCCAGTCCTCAGGTTGGCTGCTTTTTCTGGCCAATTTATATGCCTCTTCCTTGGATTTAACACTATCCCTAATTTCCCTTGTTAGCCACGGTTGAGCCACATTACCTGTTTTATTTTTACTCCAAACAGGGATGTACAATTGCTGAAGTTCATCCATGTGATCTTTAAATGTCTGCCATTGCCTATCCACCATCAACCCTTTAAGTATCATTCGCCAGTCTATTCCAGCCAATTCACGTCTCATACCATCGAAGTTACCTTTCCTTAAGTTCAGGACCCTAATTTCTGAATTAACTGTGTCATTCTCCATCTTAATAAAGAATTCTACCATATTATGGTCACTCTTCCCCAAGGGGCCTCGCACAACAAGATTGCTAATTAGTCCTTTCTCATTACACATCATCCAGTGTAGAATGGCCAGCCCTCTAATTGGTTCCTCGACATATTGGTCTAGAAAACCAACCCTAATACACTCCAGGAAATCTTCCTCCAGCGTATTGCTACCAGTTTGGTTACCCCAATCTATATCACCCATGATAACTGCTGTACCTTTATTGCACGCATCCCTACTTTCTTGTTTGATGCTGTCTAGATGAGCAATAATTTTCACCAATTCAACATTGTGAAGACCGAAGCTGATGTTTTTCAGGATGCAGTTCAGGATCTGGACTATTCGGTCCTTCATTGAAACACCTGTGAACGCGTCCTTTTTTGGTGTGGAAGCAAGTCATCCTCGTTTCGAGGGGCCACCTCTGATGAATGAAGGGCCCGATATTCCAGTCCTGAACTCCAATTGAAGGGTGGAAGATGCCTGAGCCTGGATTGTTTTAACGTGTGGTGACCGTCGCACATCAGCCACCACACGGGGCTTGACAGAGCTCGGCCTTTATCCAGTGGCAAGGGGTAACCAGGACGGCTGGAGACCTGCTCTGCTGCACGGACCCAGTGCGCTCACATATCGCAGTGTGGGCTGCAATATATATCACATATATCACTATTACTAAAGGAATATACTTCAGTTTAAGGGGCCATAGTAGAGAATATGGTTAACGATAAGCAAAGCCTTACCTAATATTTTGTCGAACGCTTTGATCAAATCTTCGATGTTTTTTAAGTTGAAATAATGTATTTCTTTTTGTTTATGAGACGACAGCGAGTTAAGTTCACTTTTATCCACATCTGTGGAAAGTCCAAACGTGTACATATCTGTAAGAGAAAAAGCAGTATAACGTGAATACTGAGCCATGTGAATGGAGGTGAGCAATATGCAAAGGGGATGGAGTATAAAAGCAGGGAAGTCTTGCTACAGTTATACAGGGTATTGGTGAGGCCACACCTGGAATACTGCGTGCAGTTTTGGTTTCCACATTTACGAAAGGATATACTTGCTTTGGAGGCAGTTCAGAGAAGGTTCACTCGGTTGATTCCGGAGATGAGGGGGTTGACTTATGAAGAAAGGTTGAGTAGGTTGGGCTCTACTCATTGGAATTCAGAAGAATGAGAGGTGATCTTATTGAAACGTACAAGATTCTGAGGGGGCTCGACAAGGTGGATGCAGAGAGGATGTTTCCTCTCGTGGGAGAATCTAGAAATGGAGGGCATAGTCTCAGAATAAGGGGTCGCCCGTTTAAAATGAAGATGAGGAGGAATTTCTCCTCCCAGAGGGTGGTGAATCTTTGGAATTCTCTACCCCAGAGAGCTGTGGAGGCTGGGTCATTGAACATATTTAAGGTGGAGAGAGACAGATTTTTGAGTGATAAGGGAGTAAAGGGGGAGTGTTTGCTAGTGCTGTTGGGGAGGAGTTAAACTAATATGGCAGGGGGATGGGAACCTATGCAGGGAGACAGAGGGACATAAAAAGGAGGCAGAAGTAAAATATAGAAAGGAGAATAGTAAAAGTGGAGGGCAGAGAAACCCAAGGCAAAGAACAAAAAGGGCCACATTACAGCAAAATTCTAAAGGGGCAAAGTGTGTAAAAAAACAAGCCTGAAGGCTCTGCGCCTTAATGTGAGGAGTATTCGGAATAAGGTGGATGAATTAACTGCGCAGATAGCAGTTAACGGATACGATGTGATTGGCATCACGGAGACATGGCTCCAGGGTGACCAAGGCTGGGAACTCAACATCCAGGGGTATTCAGCATTTAGAAAGGATAGACAGAAAGGAAAAGGAGGTGGGGTGGCGTTGCTGGTTAAAGATGAAATCAATGCAATTGTAAGGAAGGACATTAGCTTGGATGATGTGGAATCGGTATGGGTGGAGCTACGGAATACCAAAGGGCAGAAAACGCTAGTGGGAGTTGTGTACAGGCCACCAAACAGTAGTAGTGAGGTTGGGGACAGCATCAAACAAGAAATAAGGGATGTGTGCAATAAAGGTACAGCAGTTATCATGGGCGACTTTAATCTACATATTGATTGGGCTAACCAAACTGGTAACAATGCGGTGGAGGAGGATTTCCTGGAGTGTATTAGGGATGGTTTTCGAGACCAATATGTCGAGGAACTAACTAGAGAGCTGGCCATCCTAGACTGGGTGATGTTTAATGAGAAGGGATTAATTAGCAATCTGGTTGTGCGAGGCCCCTTGGGGAAGAGTGACCATAATATGGTAGAATTCTTTATTAAGATGGAGAGTGACACAGTTAATTCGGAAACTAGTGTCCTGAACTTAAGGAAAGGTAACTTCGATGGTATGAGACGTGAATTGGCTAGAATAGACTGGCAAACGATACTGAAAGGGTTGATGGTGGATAGGCAATGGCAAACATTTAAAGATCACATGGATGAACTTCAACAATTGTACATCCCTGTCTGGCGTAAAAATAAAATGGGGAAGGTGGCTCAACCATGGCCAACAAGGGAAATTAATGATAGTGTTAAAGCCAAGGAAAAGGCTTTTAAATTGGCTAGAAAAAGCAACAAACCTGAGGACTGGGAGAAATTTAGAAATCAACAGAAGAGGACTAAGGGTTTAATTTAGAGGGGGAAAATAGAGTACGAAAGGAAGCTTGCAGGGAATATAAAAACTGACTGCAAAAGCTTCTATAAATATGTGAAGAGAAAAAGATTAGTGAAGACAAACATAGGTCCCTTGCAGTCGGATTCAAGTGAAATTATAATGGGGAACAAAGAAATGGCAGACCAATTGAACAAATACTTCGGTTCTGTCTTCATGAAGGAAGATAAAATAAACTTCCAAAGGTACTAGGGGACTGTGGGTCTAATGAGAAGGAGGAACTGAAGGATATCCTTATTAGGCGGGAAATTGTGTTCGGGAAATTGATGGGATTGAAGGCCGATAAATCACTGGGGCCTGATAGTCTGCCTCCCAGATTGCTCAAGGAAGTAGCCTTGGAAATAGTGGATGCATTGGTGATCATTTTCCAACAGTCTATCGACTCTGGATCAGTTCCTATGGACTGGAGGGTAGCTAATGTAACACCACTTTTTAAAAAAGGAGGGAGAGAGAAAACGGGTAATTATAGACTGGTTAGCCTGACATCAGTGGTGGGGAAAATGTTGGAATCGATCATGAAGGACGAAATAGCAGCACATTTGGAAAGCAGTGACAGGATCGGATCAAGTCAGCATGGATTTATGAAAGGGAAATCATGCTTGACAAATCTTCTGGAATTTTTTGAGGATGTAACTAGTAGAGTGGACAAGGGAGAACCAGTGGATGTGGTGTATTTGGACTTTTAGGAGGCTTTTGACAAGGTCCCGCACAAGTGATTATTGTGCAAAATCAAAGCACATGGTATCGGAGGTATTGTACTGACGTGGATAGAGAACTGGTTGGCAGACAGGAAGCAGAGAGTCGGGATAAACGGGTCCTTTTCAGAATGGCAGGCAGTGACGAGTGGAGTGCCGCAGGGTTCAGTGCTGGGACCCCAGCTATTTACAATATACATTAACGATTTGGATGAAGGAATAGAGTGTAATATCTCCAAGTTTGCAGATGACATTAAACTGAGTGGCAGTGTGAGCTGTGAGGAGGATGCTAAGAGGCTGCAGGGTGACTTGGACAGGTTAGGTGAGTGGGCAAATGCATGGCAGATGCAGTATAATGTGGATAAATGTGAGGTTCTCCACTTTGGGGGCAAAAACAGGAAGGCAGATTATTATCTGAATGGCGGCAGACTAGGAAAAGAGGAGGTGTAACGAGACCTGGGTGTCATGATACATCAGTCACTGAAAGTGGGCAGCAGGCGGTGAAGAAGGCAAATGGTATGTTGGCCTTCATAGCTAGGGGATTTGAATATAGAAGCAGGGAGATCTTACTGCAGTTGTACAGGGCCTTAGTGAGGCCTCACCTGGAATATTGTGTTCAATTTTGGTCTCCTACTCTGAGGAAGGACGTTCTTGCTATTGAAGGAGTGCAGCAAAGGTTCACCAGACTGATTCCAGGGATGGCTGGACTGACATATGAGGAGAGACTGGATCAACAGGCCTTTATTCACTGGAGTTTAGAAGGATGAGAGGGTATCTCATAGAAACATATAAGATTATGACAGGACTGGACAGGTTAGATGCGGGAAGAATGTTCCCGATGTTGGGGAAGTCCAGAACCAGGGGACATAGTCTTAGGATAAGGGGTAAGCCATTTAGGACCGAGTTGAGGAGAAACTTCTTCACTTAGAGAGCTGTTAACCTGTGGAATTCCCTGCCGCAGAGAGTTGTTGATGGCAGTTCATTGGATATATTCAAGAGGAAGTTAGATGTGGACCTTACGGTTAAGGGGATCAAGGGGTATGGAGAGAAAGCAGGAAAGGGCTACTGAAGGAATGATCAGCCATGATCTTATTGAATGGTGGTGCAGGCTCGAAGGGCCGAATGGCCTACTCCTGCACCTATTTTTCTATGTTTCCATGTTTCTAAGGGTTATGCGAAGCGGGCAGGGAAGTGAAGCTGAGTTCCATGATCGGATCAGCCATGATCTTATTAAATGGCGGAGCAGGCTCGAGGGACCAGGTGGCCTACTCCTGCTCCTATTTCTTGTGTTCTTATGTGCAGGCTGCTGAACCAGAAGGCGAACTTGCATTTATATTGCACCTGTAACTTAAATGTCCCACTGTGTTTTATCGAGGCGTAAGGATAAAGATAGCAACCCAGTGTTCTACTGGAACTTGTGGTGGTGGGACATTCTTATCAGTACAGTACCATCATCATCATAGACAGTCCCTCGAAATCGAGGAAGACTTGCTTCCACTCTAAAAGTGAGTTCTCGGGTGACTGAACAGTCCAATACTCGAATTACAGTCTCTGTCACAGGTGGGACAGATAGTTGTTGAGGGAAAGGGTGGGTGGGACAGGTTTGCCGCACGCTCCTTCCGCTGCCTGCGCTTGATTTCTGCATGCTTTTGGCGATGAGACTCGAGTTGCTCAGCGCCCTCCCGGATGCATTTCCTCCACTTAGGGCGGTCTTTTGCCAGGGACTCCCAGGTGTCGATGGGGATGTTGCACTTTATCAGGGAGGCTTTGAGGGTGCCCTTGTAACGTTTCCTCTGCCCAGCTTGGGCTCGCTTGCCGTATATGAGTTCCGAGTAGAGCGCTTGTTTTGAGAGTCTTGTGTCAGGCATGTGGACAATGTGGCCTGCCCAGAGGAGCTGATCGAGTGTGGTCAGTGCTTCGATGCTGGGGATGTTGGGCCTGGTCGAGGACGCTAACGTTGGTGCGTCTGTCCTCCCAGGGGATTTGCAGGATCTTGCGGAGACATCGTTGGTGGTATTTCTCCTGCGATTTGAGGTGTCTACTGTATACAGTCCACGTCTCTCAGCCAAAAAGGAGGGCGGGTATCACTACAGCCCTGTAGACCATGAGCTTGGTGGTAGATTTGAGGGCGTGATCTTCGAACACTCTTTTCCCCAGGCGGCCGAAGGCTGCTCTGGTGCACTGGAGGCGGTGTTGGATCTGGTCGTCGATGCCTGCCCTTGTTGATAATTGGCTCCCGAGGTATGGGAAATGGTGTTGTCCAGGGCCGTGCCATGGATCTTGATGACTTGATACAGTGCCAGAGGGTATTGGAGCACAGGGCTCAGCCTGCGACTCCCCATCATGCTGTCAAATACTTCCACACAAATTGGGTTACAAGAACCTATGCTCCACCATAAACATATTCAATGACCCAGCCTCCACAGCTCTCTGGAGCAGAGAACTCCAAAGATTCACGACCCTCTGAGAGAAGAAATTCTTCCTCATTTCCATTTTAAATGGGTGACCCCCCCCCCGCATTTCGATCAAATTCTGATCCGAATCAAATGCACGCAGAGAGTAGACAAGGGTACTGTAGTAGAGGTAATGTATCTAGATTTTCAAAAGGCCTTCGATAAGGTCCCCCATAACAGACTGATGAACAAGTTCAGAGAATGCCTAGTCAGGGGACAAGGAGCAGAACGGATAGTTCACTCGCTTCAATAGAGAAAGCAGAGAGTGGGGGTAAATAGTCACTATTCACAGTGGCAGGTGGATCATGGTATTCCACAAGGATCAGTGTTGGGACAACTGTTGTTCACAATTTATATTTACGATTTAGACTTTGGAATCAAAAACACAATTTCTAAATTTGCAGATGACACCAAATTGCGGGGGGGTGGGGGAGGAACAGTTGAGAAGGGGCGGTTTTGGATTTAGTTTTGGGGAATAAAGCTGGGCAGGCTGAAGGGGTATTAGTGGGGGAGCACTTGGGTGCCAGTGATCATAATTCAAGCCGGTTCTGGATAAGGACAAGGATAGGCCTGGAATAAAATTCCCAAATTGGGGAAATGCTAACTTTGTTAATGTCATGTATCTCACCTTACCATGATATACATGACTGTAACTGGATATGACCTGTAACAATAAGCATACCTCACCACCAGGGGTGCACTTGCAGGAGACACTCCATACCTGTCCCACTGTGGTATATAAAGGGAAGTCTCAGGCAAGTGCAGCACTGGAGAGCTGGAATCAAAGGTGCAGGTCCAGAGTGATCTTGACTTCAGCACGTGTCCCGTGTAAGTCAGTACATTAGAGTCAGGACTTAACAGCTAAGTTGAGGAGTGATTTGGCCACAGTGGACTGGAAACAGCTACTTGTGGGTAAATCAGTGTCGGAACAGTGGGAGACATTCAGGGAGGAGATCCGGAGGGCTCAGGCCAAACATGTGCATTTAAAGAAAAAGGGTGGGAATAACAATTCTAGAGCCCCCTGAATGTCTCGGGACTTACAGGCGAGGATAAAGAAGAAAAGGTTGACCCAATTTGTAAACCTATGAAAGGTTTTGATCGAGTGGATACAGAGAGAACGTTACCACTTGTGGGGAAGAGCACAGCGAGAGGCCATCAATACAAGATAGTCACCCAGAAATCCAATGGGGGAATTCAGGAGTAACATCTTTACCCAGAGAGCGGTGAGAATGTGGAACTCGCTGCCACAGGGAGGGGTTGAAGTGAATAGCATCTAAGGAGAGGCCGGACAAGTGTATGAGGGAGCAGAGAGTGGAGGGTTACGCTGACAGATTTAGATGGGGAAAGACAGGAAGAGGCTCGAGTGGGACATTCCCGACGGCGTGGACTGGATGGGCCAAATGCCGGTTTCTGTGCCGTACATCCAATGTAATGAGCCCCTGGTACAGACAATGCTCACCCAGGTAGTCTTCTGTTTTATTCTGCCGTATCACAAAAGACTTAATTTCCTCCACCGCATATTTTGGAGTGCCTCCCATGTTGGATTTTCCTGAAACACAAAAGAATGTCGAAGAGGCAAAGTTATTGATTACTTCTGAATCTGTGCAGATGCATGCACCAGAGGGGGCGGGGGTGTCCGAACGTAAACAGCAATGTTACTTGTCGATAGCGCCATTGTGACTTATGGTCTACAGGGCTGTAGTGATACCCGCCCTCCTGTATGGCTCAGAGACGTGGACCATGTACAATAGACACCTCAGGTCGCTGGAGAAATACCACCAACGATGTCTCCGCAAGATCCTGCAAATCCCCTGGGAGGACAGACGCACCAACGTTAGCGTCCTCGACCAGGCCCAACATCCCCAGCATCGAAGCACTGACCACATTCGATCAGCTCCGCTGGGCGGGGCCACATTGTCCGCATGACCCCGACACGAGACTCCCAAAGCAAGCGCTCCACTCGGAACTCCTTCACGGCAAACGAGCCAAAGGAGGGCAGAGGAAACGTTACAAGGGACACCCTCAAAGCCTCCCTGATAAAGTGCAACATCCCCACTAACACCTGGGAGTCCCTGGCCAAAGACTAGTCCGCCCTAAATGGAGGAAGTGCATCCGGGAGGGCGCTGAGCACCTCGCGTCTCATCGCCGAGAGCGTGCAGAAATCAAGCGCAGGCAGCGGAAGGAGCGTGCGGCAAACCAGTCCCACCCTCCCCTTCCCTCAACCGCTGTCTGTCCCACCTGTGACAGGGACTGTGGCTCTCGAATTGGACTGTTCAGTCACCTAAGGACTCATTTTTAGAGTGGAAGCAAGTCTTCCTCGATTTTGAGGGACTGCCTGAGATGATATATGGCTCAGAGACATGGACTATTGTAAAGCAGGCTTCTCAAAACACTCGAGAAGGACCAACAGCGCTGCCTGCACAAAATCCTGCAAATTAATGGCAGGATAGGCACACCAACCTCAGAATCCTCAACCAGGCCAACACCTCCAGCATGCAGAAAGCAAGCACAAACAGCGGAAGGAACGTACCCCACACACCCGTCCCTTCAACCACACGTACAGCACCCTCCCCTCCGCCCGCATCAACCACTCCCCAAATATCCCACAGCAATCAAGTGTTCTTACCGTCACTGAATAATAGTGTGACAATTCTTATATCCTTCCAGCTATCCTCATGCTGGGTTTTTGAGAAGACCATCATACCGAGCGCCTTCTTCAGAGCCCCATAGAGGTTGGTTCCTTTCTTATCTTTGTGAGCTTGGAAACAAAGCACGGAAAACAAAGACTGATTCAAAAGAAAGAACTCAGGGAGTGGGAGGAGGCCATTGAGCCCCTCAAGCCTGTTGCCCCTGTAAGGGGATAAAATACGGTCACTACAGTGGGAGACAGACAGATAGATGGTAGCCAAGTTTGCTGACAATACAAAGGAAAAGCAATGTGTGAGGAGGACACAAAAAATCGGCAAAAGGACATAGACCGGCTAAGTGAATGGGCAAGAATTTGGCAGATGGAGTACAATGTCGGAAAGTGTGAGGTCATGCACTTTGGCAGAAAAAAAGTCAAACAGCAAGTTTATTATTTAAATGGAGAAAGATTGCAAAATACCGCAGTACAGCGGGACCTGGGGGTACTTGTGCATGAAACACAAAAGGATAGTATGCAGGTACAGCAAGTGATCAGGAAGGCCAATGGGATCTTGGCCTTTATTACAAAGGGGATGGAGTATAAAAGCAGGGAAGTCTTGCTACAGTTGTATAGGGTATTGGTGAGGCCACACCTGGAATACTGCGCGCAGATTTGGGTTTCATATTTACGAAAGGATATACTTGCTTTGGAGGCAGTTCAGAGAAGGTTCACTCGGTTGATTCCGGGGATGAGGGGGTTGACTTTTGAGGAAAGGTTGAGTAGGTTGGGCCTATACTCATTGGAATTCAGAGGAATGGGGAGAGGTGATCTTATAGAAATGTATCAGATTATGAGGGGGCTTGACAAGGTGGATGTAGAGAGGATGTTTCCACTGATGGGGGAGACTAGAACTAGGGAGCATAATCTTAGAATAAAGGGCCGCCCATTTAAAACTGAGATGAGGAGGAATTTCTTCTCTCAGAGGCTTGTAAATCTGTGGAATTCACTGCCTCAGAGAGCTGTGGAAGCCGGGACATTGATTAAATTTAAGACAGAAATAGACAGTTTCTTAACCATAAGTGGATAAGGGGTTATGGGGAGCGGGCAGGGAAGTGGAGCTGAGTCCATGATCGGATCAGCCATGATCGTATTAAATGGCAGAGCAGGCTCGAGGGGCCGTATGGCCTACTCCTGCTCCTATTTCTTATGTTCTTATGTTCTAGGATGGGATTGACTGGTAGTTTTGACTCGTGTTCTTGGGAGAGGGATAAGGAGGCAGCACCCTGGGAAATAAAGTTAATCAACACGTCATGAGGAACTGAGGCAAGATTAACAGCACTGAATAACACATTCCAGGAGGGTGACGTGTGATGGGAGATGGACAAGTAAGGGAAGAACCACTCTGAGTCAGTCGAATAAGGGGCAACAAATCAACGTAACATTGCTGATAGCAGTCGGCCCAATCGGTGATTCTGTCGGAGGGTCACACACCTCGGAAAACTGTACAATTGCACAATTATAAAACCTTTGATCGGAAAAGTGTTCATTCGTGAACACTTCCCCTGCATGCCTGAATAAAAACCGGTTGAACCGAAGTTTTCATCGGAGTGATTCCGCGGTCGCGATGCGGATGAGGATACAGGCGGGCGTCGATTCCTAATATCGGAGTCTACCTCGACGGAGCGAAGTCTACTCTCTACCCCAACTCCCCCATCCAATGAGATCACGGCTGATCTGTATGTGAACTCCATCTTGCCCGCCTTGCTTCCATATCCTTCAATACCCCTTTAAAACCCAACAAAAATCCAGCAATCTGAGTTTTGACATTTTCAATTACTCCCCCCCCGAACCCCCCCACCCCCAGCCTCAACAGCTTTTTGCGGGAGAGAGTTTAAAGTTTCCATTACCCTTTGAAAAGAAAGAAAGCCTTGCAATTATACAGCGCCTTTCACAACCACCGGATGTCCCAAAGTGCCTTACAGCCAATGAAGAACTTTTTGAAAGTGTAGTCACTGTTGCAATGTTGGGGGAACGCGGCAGCCAACTGGCGCACAGCAAGATCCCACAAACAGCAGTGTGATAATGACCCGATAAACCGATATTTTTTCTCGCATTGATTGGCGGTTAAATGTTGGCCCCAGTACACTGGGGAGACATCACCTCCCACCACCACCCCCCAACCCCGCTCTTCTCCGAAATAGGGGCCGTGGTATCTTTTACATCCACCCGAGAGGGCAAACGGGGCCTCGGTTTAACGTCGCGTCTAAAAGACGGCACCTCCGAGAGTGCGTCGCTCCCTCAGCACTGCACTGGGAGTGTCAGCCTAGATTTCTTGTTCTCAAGTCCCTGGAGTGGGACTTGAACCCACGACCTTCTGACTCAGAGGAGAGAGAGTGCTACCCACTGGGTTGTGACCCAGAGGATGGCACGTAACTCCTGCCAGACATCAAGGCAGTATCGAGAGACAGTGCGATGGCCATAAGCAACCTGGCTCCAAGCGTACAGAGTGCAGCTCACCTTGATAATCCGCTTTTTCTAACTTATCCATGACCACAGCGACATCAGTTGCAAACTCATCATTGATGTCCACGACAGCAATCGGCAATGAAGCATACGTTATAATCCCAAACCTGGGTGTGACATCAAAGCTTGCAATCTAGCATGCAATAAACAAAGATAACAACACATAACCCAGGGAGCAGGAATAAGAGTGCCGCACTGTCGGAGGGGCAGTACTGAGGGAGCGTCGCACTGTCGGAGGGGCAGTACTGAGGGAGCGTCGCACTGTCGGAGGGGCAGTACTGAGGGAGTGCCGCACTGTCGGAGGGGCAGTACTGAGGGAGCGCTGCACTGTCGGAGGGGCAGTACTGAGGGAGCGTCGCACTGTCGGAGGGGCAGTACTGAGGGAGCGTCGCACTGTCGGAGGGGCAGTACTGAGGGAGTGCCGCACTGTCGGAGGGGCAGTACTGAGGGAGCGCTGCACTGTCGGAGGGCAGTACTGAGGGAGCGCTGCACTGTCGGAGGGGCAGTACTGAGGGAGCGCCGCACTGTCGGAGGGACAGTACTGAGGGAGAGCCGCACTGTCGGAGGGGCAGTACTGAGGGAGCGCCGCACTGTCGGAGGGGCAGTACTGAGGGAGCGCTCCACTGTCGGAGGGACAGTGCTACGGGAATATTCGTGGCTGATCATTGACCTCAACTCCACTTTCCTGCCCGATCTCCATATCCATTGATTCCCCTAGACTCCAAAATTCTAGCGATCTCAGCCTTGAATATATTTAGAGACTCAGCATCCACAGCTCTCTGCGGCAGAGAATTGCAAAGATTCACAACCCTGTGAGTGAAGAAATTCCTCCTCATCTCTGTCTTAAATGGCCTACCCCTTCTCCTGAGACTGTGCCCCCGACCATGACACCCAAGTCTCGTTGCACCTCCCATTTTCCTAAACTGTCAGCATTCAGATAATCTGCCTTCGTGTTTTTGCCACCAAAGTGGATAAACTCACATTTATCTACATTATACTGCATCTGTCATGCATTTGCCCACTCACCTAACCTGTCCAAGTCACCCTGCAGCATGTTGGCATCCTCCTCACAGCTCACACCGCCACCCAAGCTCAGGGAACATAAAAACTGACTGCAAAAGCTTTTATAGATATGCGAAGACAAAAAGATTAGTGAAGTCAAATGTAGGTCCCTTGCAGTCAGATTCCGGTGAATTTATAATGGGGAACAAAGAAATGGCAGACCAATTGAACAAATACTTTAGTTCTGTCTTCACTCAGGAAGACACAAATAACCTTGTGGAAATACAAGGGGACCGAGGGTCTAGTGAGAAGGAGGAACTGAAGGAAATCCTTATTAGTCAGGGAATTGTGTTAGGGAAATTGATGGGATTGAAGGCCAATAAATCCCAGGGGCCTGATAGTTTGCATCCCAGAGTACTTAAGGAAGTGGCCCTAGAAATAGTGGATGCATTGGTGATAATTTTCCAACAGTCTATCGACTCTGGATCAGTTCCTATGGAGTGGAGGGTAGCTAATGTAACCCCACTTTTTAAAAAAGGAGGGAGAGAGAAAACAGGGAATTATATATCGGTTAGCCTGACATCGGTAGTGGGGAAAATGTTGGAATCAATTATTAAAGATGAAATAGCAGCACATTTGGAAAGCAGTGACAGGATCAGTCTAAGTCAGCATGGATTTATGAAAGGGAAATCATGATTGACAAATCTTCTAGAAATAATACGAGAAAGAAGTCAATGGTAGGTGTGTTCTACAGGCTCCTTAACAGTAGCTACACTAAAGGGCAGAATATAAATCAAGAAGTAATGGAGGCTTATGATTGGACAAATCAAATTGGCAAATGTAGCCTTGAGGAAGAGTTCATAGATTGTATATGGGATGGTTTCTTAGAACAGTTGATGAACAGTGGTGTACATTTAAGGAGATATTTCACAACTTGGTGAGGCCACACCTGGAGTATTGTGTACAGTTTTGTCTCCTAACTTGAGGAAGGACATTCTTGCTATTGAGGAGTGCAGCGAAGGTTCACCAGACTGATTCCCGGGATGGCGAGTCTGACATATCAAGAAAGATTGCGTCAACTGGGCTTGTATTCACTGGAGTTCAGAAGAATGAGAGGGGACCTCATAGAAACGTTTAAAATTCTGACGGGTTTTGACAGGTTAGATGCAGGAAGAATGTTCCCAATGTTGAGGAAGTCCAGAACCAGGGGTCACAGTCTAAGGATAAGGGGTAAGCCATTTAGGACTGAGATGAGGAGCAACTTCTTCCCCCAGAGACTGGTGAACCTGTGGAATTCTCTACCACAGAAAGTTGTTGAGGCTAATTCACTAAATATATTCAAAAAGGAGTTAGATGAAGTCCTTACTACTCGGGGGATCAAGGGGTATGGTGAGAAAGCAGGAATGGGGTACTGAAGTTGCATGTTCAGCCATGAACTCATTGAATGGCGGTGCAGGCTCGAAGGGCCGAATGGCCTACTCCTGCACCTATTTTCTATGTTTCTATCCCTCAAGAAAAATATATTCCAGTGAGGAGGAAAGGGTGTAAGAGAAAAGATAGCCATCCGTGACTAACTAAAGAAATAAAGGATGGTATCCAATTAAAAACAAGGGCATACAAAGTGGCCAAAACTAGTGGGAGGGCAGAAGATTGGGAAGCTTTTAAAAGCCAGCAAAGAATGACTAGAAAAATGATTAAGAAAGGGAAGTTAGACTATGAAAGTAAACTAGCACAAAATATAAAAACAGATAGCAAGAGTTTCTATAGGTATATAAAAAGGAAAAGAGTGGCTAAAGTAAATGTTGGTCCTTTAGAGAACAAGACCGGGGAATTAGTAATGGGGAACATGGAGATGGCAGAAACTCTGAACAAATATTTTGTATCAGTCTTCATGGTAGAGGACACTAACAATATTGCAACAGTGGATAGTCAAGGGGCTAGAGTGGGGGAGGAACTTAACATAATCACAATCACTAAGGAGGTGGTACTCAGTAAGATAATGGGACTAAAGGTGGGTAAATCCCCTGGACCTGATGGCTTGCATCCTCGGGTCTTAAGAGAAGTAGCGGCAGGGATAGTGGATACATTGGTTGTAATTTACCAAAATTCCCTCAATTCTGGGGAGGTCCCAGCAGATTGGAAAACTGCAAATGTAACACCCCTATTTAAAAAAGGAGGCAGACAAAAAGCAGGAAACTATAGACCAGTTAGCCTAACATCTGTGGTTGGGAAAATGTTGGAGTCCATTATTAAAGAAGCAGTAGCAGGACATTTGGAAAAGTAAAATTCAGTCAGGCAGAGTCAGCATGGATTTATGAAGGGGAAGTCATGTTTGACAAATTTGCTGGAGTTCTTTGAGGATGTAACGAACAGGGTGGATAAAGGGGAACCAGTGGATGTGGTGTATTTGGACTTTCAGAAGGCATTTGACAAGGTGCCACATAAAAGGTCACTACACAAGATAAAAGTTCACGGAGTTGGCTACCTAACAGAAAACAGAGAATCGGGATAAATGGTTCATTCTCGGGTTGGCAACCAGTAACTAGTGGGGTGCCGCAGGGATCAGTGCTGGGACCCCAACTATTTACAATCTATTAACGACTTGGAAGAAGGGACTGAGTGTAATGTAGCCAAGTTTGCTGATGATACAAAGATGGGAAGAAAAGCAATGTGTGAGGAGAACACACAAAATCTGCAAAAGGACATAGACAGGCTAAGTGAGTGGGCAAAAATTTAGCAGATGGAGTATAATGTTGGAAAGTGTGAGGTCATGCACTTTGGCAGAAAAGAATAAAAGAGCAAGTTATTATTTAAATGGAGAAAAGTTGCAAAGTGCCGCAGTACAGCAGGACCTGGGGGTACTTGTGTATGAAACACAAAAGGTTAGTATGCAGGTACAGCAAGTGATCAGGAAGGTCAATGGAATCTTGGCCTTTATTGCAAAGGGGATGGAGTATAAAAGCAGGGAAGTCTTGCTACAGTTATACAGGGTATTGGTGAGGCCACACCTGGAGTACTGCGTGCAGTTTTGGTTTCCATATTTACGAAAGGATATACTTGCTTTGGAGGCAGTTCAGAGAAGGTTCACTCGGTTGATTCTGGGGATGAGGGGGTTGACTTATGAGGAAAGGTTGAGGAGGTTGGGCCTCTACTGATTGGAATTCAGAAGAATGAGAGGTGATCTTATCGAAATGTATAAGATTATGAGGGGGACTTGACAAGGTGGATGCAGAGAGGATGTTTCCACTGATGGGGGAGACTAGAACTAGGGGGCATAATCTTAGAATAAGGGGCCGCTCATTTAAAACTGAGATGAGGAGAAATTTCTTCTCTCTGAGGGTTGTAAATCTGTGCAATTCGCTGCCTCAGAGAGCTGTGGAAGCCGGGACATTGAATAAATTTAAGACGGAGATAGACAGATTTTTGAGCAACGTGGGAGTGAATGGTTATGGGGAGCGGGCGGGGAAGTGGACCTGAGTCCATGATCGGATCAGCCACGATCGTATTAAATGGCGGAGCAGGCTCGAGGGGCCGAATGGCCGACTCCTGCTCCTATTTCTGATGTTCGTTATGTTCTTCCGACTCAAGCCTCAGCGTCAGTCCCGAAGGCTCAGCGGAAAGTGCCACAATTCAGGTTCGATACCCGCGAGGGCTCCGTTACCTTGTCGATCAGGTTCGCCGCCACATGCTTGGCTTTCTGGAAATTATCCGAACCGATGCTCCGAGAGGCGTCGAGAAGGATATAGATGTGAAGTGGCGTGTCCTTAGTGACAACAATCCTGCGCAGGAGAGAAGCTGTTGAGGGAGAGACAGGTTGAAACTTTAAATCAATTAGCCACACATTTGGCTCCAGAACGCACAAATTAACAACTTAAAACCGCAACAACAAACCTGAATCACATTTGAATTGGATGCAGAGAGGATGTTTCCACTGATGGGAGAGACTAGAACTAGGGGGCATGGTCTTAGAATAAGGGGCCACCCATTTAAAACTGAGATGAGGAGGAATTGCTTCTCTCAGAGGGTTGTAAATCTGTGGAATTCGCTGCCTCAGAGAGCTGTGGAAGCTGGGACATTGAATAAATTTAAGACAGAGATAGACAGTTTCTTAACCGATAAGGGAATAAGGGGTTATGAGGAGCGGGCAGGGAAGTGGAGCTGAGTCCATGATCGGATCAGCCATGATCGTATTAAATGGCAGAGCAGGCTTGAGGCCTACTCCTGCTCCTATTTCTTATGTTTCTTATAAAGGATATACAATTCCTCGGGACCTAATGGATTTATCCTCTCCGTAAACAAATAACAATTCTGGTTACTAACATGACGGGACAAAGGAGAGAGTACCCAGGGTGATTAGTTAACACAACAGGGAAGGGAGACAAGAGAAACATGTCAGCCGTGGCTCAGTGAGCAGCACACTCGCCCCTGAGTCAGGAGGTTGTGGGTTCATGTCCCACTCCAGGGACCGAAGCACAAAACTCTAGGCTGACACTCCCAGTGCAGTACTGAGGGAGTGCCGCAGTGTCGGAGGGGCAGTACTGAGGGAGTGCCGCACTGTCGGAGGGGCAGTACTGAGGGAGTGCCGCACTGTCGGAGGGGCAGCACTGAGGGAGCGCCGCACTGTCGGAGGGGCAGTACTGAGGGAGCGATGCACTGTCGGAGGGGCAGTACTGAGGGAGTGCCGCACTGTCGGAGGGGCAGTACTGAGGGAGCGCCGCACTATCGGAAGGGCAGTACTGAGGGAGCGATGCACTGTCGGAGGGGCAGTACTGAGGGAGTGCCGCACTGTCGGAGGGGCAGCACTGAGGGAGCGCCGCACTGTCGGAGGGGCAGTACTGAGGGAGCGCCGCACTGTCGGAGGGGCAGTACTGAGGGAGAGCCGCACTGTCGGAGGGGCAGTACTGAGGGAGAGCCGCACTGTCGGAGGGGCAGTACTGAGGGAGTGCCCCACTGTCGGAGGGGCAGTACTGAGGGAGTGCCGCACTGTCGGAGGGGCAGCACTGAGGGAGCGATGCACTGTCGGAGGGGCAGTACTGAGGGAGCGCCGCACTGTCGGAGGGGCAGTACTGAGGGAGAGCCGCACTGTCGGAGGGGCAGTACTGAGGGAGCGCCGCACTGTCGGAGGGGGAGTACTGAGGGAGTGCCGCACTGAGGGAGCGATGCACTGTCGGAGGGGCAGCACTGAGGGAGCGATGCACTGTCGGAGGGGCAGCACTGAGGGAGCGATGCACTGTCGGAGGGGCAGTACTGAGGGAGCGCCGCACTGCCGTCTTTCCGATGAGACGTTACACCGAGGCCCCCTCTCTCAGGCAGATGCAAAAGATCCTATTTTGAAGAAGAGCAGGGGGAGAGAGTTGTTCCCCCGGTGTTCTGACCCAATATTTACCCCACAATCCACATCACTAGAGATCCAGGTCATTCCCGCACTGCTGTTTGTGGGAGCTTGCTGTGCATAAATTTGGCTGCCGCGTTAAAACTGTGACCGCACTCCAAAAATAAAATACTTCTTTGGCTGCGAAGCGCTTTGAGATATCCGGTGGTCGTGAAAGGCGCTATATGAATGTATGTCTTCACTGTTGTTTACCTTCCGGTACAGATTGCTCTGTTTGCGTCATGCCCAGTACATTGGTGAAGGAGGCAGTGAAATAGGCTGCAACGTCGGCAGGGGTGTCAGTGGAGCTTTTATCTGCGGAGGGAAAAGGGAGGCGGGGGTGGGGGGGAGAGAGAGACAGCACATTAGTGGGGGCCACTTTAAGAACATAAGAACATAAGAAATAGGAGTAGGCCATACGGCCCCTCGAGCCTGCTCCGCCATTTGCAGTTGTACAGGGCCTTAAGTGAGGCCACACCTGGAATATTGTGTTCAGTTTTGGTCTCCTAATCTGAGGAAGGACGTTCTTGCTATTGACGGAGTGCAGCGAAGGTTCACCAGACAGATTCCCGGGATGGCAGGACTGACGTATGAGGAGAGACTGGATCAACTGGGCCTTTATACACTGGAGTTTAGAAGGATGAGAGGGGATCTCATAGAAACGTATAAAATTCTGACAGGATTGGACAGGTTAGATGTGGGAAGAATATTCCCGATGTTGGGGAAGTCCAGAACCAGGGGTCACAGTCTAAGGATAAGGGGTAAGTTATTTAGGACCGAGATGAGGAGAAACTTCTTCACCCAGAGAGTGGTGAACCTGTGGAATTCCCTACCGCAGAGAGTTGTTGAGGCCAATTCATTGGATATATTCAAAAGGGAGTTAGATACGGCCCTTACAGCTAAAGGGATGAAGGGGTATGGAGAGAAAGCAGGAAAGGGGTACTGAGGGAATGATCAGCCATGATCTTATTGAATGGTGGTGCAGGCTCGAAGGGCCAAATGGCCTCCTCCTGCACCTATTTTCTCTGTTTCTATTTAATACATACATGGCTGATCCAATCATGGAATTAGGTCCACTTCCCCACTCGCTCTCCATGACCACTTAATCAGTTATCGGTTAAGAAACTGTCTATCTCTGGCTTAAATCTATTCAATGTCCCAGCTTCCACAGCTCTCCGAGGCAGCGAGTTCCAACAACCCCCTGGAACAACCGCTGCCTGGACCGGTTGATGGCTCCCCTTGGCCAGGCCCGGGAGCAGTCCTACGAGGTGCCCCTCATGACCTGCCCGCTCGGCCTCTGCACAGAGTGCCCAAAGATCAGGAGTGTGGGACTGAAGTGCAGCCAGAATTCGAGCAGCGGCCCCTTCAAATATTGGAAGAGGGGCTGCCACCTCGCACACTGTACCTACAGGTGAAACACGGACTCCTCCAGACCGCAGAAACTGCAGGCGGCCTGGGAGCCCGTGAACCGACTTAAGAACCAATTGCACGGGACTGCCCTGTGTCTAACACCCTCGAGGCAAAGTCCCCAATAAATAGAGGGAGGACTCCCGCGTAGAGAGCACTCCACTGGGAACCCCCCGCCCCGCCTCCTCTGGACAGCAAGGTGGTCATCAGCTGTGAAGTTATCCACTTTCGTAGGAAAAACATAGGACAAAGTATTATTTAAATGGTGATGGCTTGGGAAGTGCCGATGTACAGAGGGACCTGGCTGTCCTTGTACACCAGTCATTGAAAGCAAACCTGCAGGTGCAGCAAGTGGTTAAGGGCAAATGGTACGTTGGCCTTCATTGCAAGAGGGTTTGAGTACAGGAGCAAGGATGTCTTACTACAGTTATACAGGGCCTTGGTGAGACCACACCTGGAGTATTGTGTGCAGTTTTGGTCTCCTTACCTAATAAAGGATATAGTTGCCACAGAGGGAGTGCAGCGAAGGTTCACCAGACTGATTCCTGGGATGGCAGGACTGTGGTATGAGGAGAGATTGGGTCGACTAGGCCTGTATTCACTAGAGTTTAGAAGAATGAGAGGGGATCTCATTGAAAGGTATAAAATTCTGACGGGGTTGGACAGACTGGATGCGGGGAGGATGTTTCCCCCGGGGCTGGGAAGTCTAGAACAAGGGGTCACAGTCTCAGGATACGGGGTAGGAAATTTAGGACCGAGATGAGGAGAAATGTTTTCACTCGGAGGGTGGTGAACCTGTGGAATTCTCTACCACAGAAGGCTGTGGGGGCCAAGACACTGAATATATTTAAGAGGGAGATCGATAGATTTCTAGACACAAACGGCATCAAGGGGTATGGGGAGAAAGCGGGAATATGGTGTTGAGATAGAGGATCAGCCATGATCATATTGAATGGCGGTGCAGGCTCGAAGGGCCGAATGGCCTTCTACTGCTCCTAGTTTCGATGTTTCTAAACCCGTGAGCATCCTCGCAGGTGCACGTATTATGCTAGTGTTTTGCACAGTTTTATCACAAGCTCCCCGCTCTGGTATTCTCTGGCGGCTGAGGTAAACCGCGCAGCGCGGGGTTAAGTACTGAACGGGATGGTCAGACTCACGTTGGCAGTTGGGCTCTGATCCAGTCCACTCAGTCGACTCCTCGCACTCCCGTTGGGCCGAACCCACCAGCACCAGCCCTCCGCTGCAGCTGTAATCCACCTTGTCGCCAATCCAGTAATTGGTCCCCGACTTCCGGCCTCCCGCTGGGATCCCGGGATGGGGGCAGTGTTGCGCTGGAAGAGTGAACCGAAAGCATATATTGAAGGCAGGGAGTGATCATCTGACGGCCATCGCGGACATGCACTGCATCACAAGGGGGCTATTTCGGCCCATCGAGTCCGTGCCGGCCGAGCAAGAGCTCTCCCAGCCTAATCCCACTTTACCGCTCTCGGTCCGTAGCCCTGTTGGTTACGGCTCTTCAACTGACCAGGAAGGCCAATGGAATCTTGGCCTTTATTGCAAAGAGCAAGTTATTATTTAAATGCAGAAAGATTGCAAAGTGCCGCAGTACAGCGGGACCTGGGGGTACTTGTGCATGAAACACAAAAGGTCAGTATGCAGGTACAGCAAGTGATCAGGAAGGCCAATGGAATCTTGGCCTTTATTGCAAAGGGGATGGAGTATAAAAGCAGGGAAGTCTTGCTACAGTTATACAGGGTATTGGTGAGGCCACACCTGGAACACTGCGTGCAGTTTTGGTTTCCATATTTACGAAAGGATATACTTGCTTTGGAGGCAGTTCAGAGAAGGCTCACCCGGTTGATTCCGGGGATGAGGGGGTTGACTTATGAGGAAAGGTTGAGGAGGTTGGGCCTCTACTCATTGGAATTCAGAAGAATGAGAGGTGATCTTATCGAAACGTATAAGATTATGAGGGGGCTTGACAAGGTGGATGCAGAGAGGATGTTTCCACTGATGGGGGAGACTAGAACTAGGGGGCATGGTCTTAGAATAAGGGGCCGCCCATTTAAAACTGAGATGAGGAGGAATTTCTTCTCTCAGAGGGTTGTGGATCTGTGGAATTCGCTGCCTCAGAGAGCTGTGGAAGCCGGGACATTGAATAAATTTAAGACAGAGATAGACTGATTTGTGAGCGATAAGGGAATAAGGGGTTATGGGGAGTGGGCAGGGAAGTGGAGCTGAGTCCATGATCGGATCAGCCATGTTCGTATTAAATGGCGGAGCAGGCTCGAGGGGCCGTATGGCCTACTCCTGCTCCTATTTCTTATGTGCTTATGAGTTCCAGACCCCCACCACCCTCTGGGTGAAGAAATTTCCCCTCAAGCCCACTCTAAACCCCCCCACTAATTACTTTAAATCTATGCCCGCTGGTTGTTGATCCCTCTGCTAAGCGAAACAGGTCCTTCCTACGCACTCTATCCAGGCCCTTCAAACTTTTATGCACCTCAATAAGGTCTCCCCTCAGCCTCCTCTGTTCCAAAGAGTGTTTTGTTATGCTCTTTCAATATAATAATATAATGTATCTGCTTCATGGGTTCTTTACTTAAGGATTTATAGCAAAACATTGCTATTAAGAACTAGTTAGAAACATAGAAAATAGCAGGAGTAAGCCATTCGGCCCTTCGAGCCTGCACCACCATTCAATATGATCATAGCTGATCCTCTATCTCAACATTACATTTCTTGATTTCTCGCCAAACCCCTTGATGTCTTTTGTATCCAGAAATCTATCTATCTCCCTGGCTCGGATGTAACCGCGGAAGAGAGGCGGGCAGTCAGGCTGAACGACCCCCTCGACCGCCCGCTGCCTGGACCGGCTGATGGCCCCCTTGGGCCGTGCCCAGGAGCAGTCCTACGAGGAGGCCCTCGAACCTACCCGCTCCCCTCTGCCCAGGGTGCCCAAAGATCAGGAGTGTGGGACTGAAGTGCAGCCAGACATTGGAAGAGGGGCTGCAACCTCACACACTGTACCTACAGGTGGAACACGGACTCCTCCAGACCGCAGAAATTACAGGCGGCCCGGGAGTCCGTGAACCGACTTAAAAACCGATTGCACGGGACTGCTCCGTGCACCACCCTCCAGGCCAAGTCCCCGATAGATAGAGGGAGGTCTCCCGCACAGAGAACACTCAATTGGGGACCCCCACCTCCTCCGGACGGCAAGATAGTTCACTATGGCATGCCCGGATGGCAGACGAGGATGGCAAGGTGGAGAGTGTGCAGGAGCAGCCCGTACAGGAAACCCCTCCGCGCAGAACTGAAATGCACGGAGGGGATTTCCCGGAGGAGGCTCAAGTTGTGAGGCGCCGGCTCCCGAGGGAGGTTTCGGGGTTTGGCGCCGATGAGGAATTCCGTCCGGACGGGGGTCAGTTCGGACGGGATCGCCCCACGTGCTTGAGCCTCCTCGACGCACCTAACGGAGTCGGGGCCCAGAGCTGTTTTTAGCGACTCGATGGCATCGGCCGCGCGGCGGACCTCGGCCCAGGATAGGGGCCGTGCCTGCTCCTCAGGCCCCATCCAGCCCGCTCCTCCGCCATCGAGCAGGTCCCTGACCTTGGTCACCTCGCCAAACACAGCCCTCTTATCCACCGCCATTTTTAAAACCGCGGTCGTGGAGGTACGGAGTCCTGAGCAGCGGCTCCTGAAGGACAGCCGCCACTCCAGACGGGGGAGAACTGCGCTCGGTGTCGACTCTGTTCCAGACCCTGGTGAGGTCCTGCAACAGCTCTCCAAATATTGTGTGTAAAACCATTAATCAAGTGCACCCTTATTAATGGGGGGGGTGCTCTAAAACCGACAATTAAACCAACTATCTTTTAACCAGGAGCATAAATCAAATTAGAATTTGGTTGCGGGGGTGATGATGCACTCCAGTCCCTCCGGCGCCCACCTCTCGCGGAAGGCCGCGAGTGTACCGGTGGACACCGCGTGCTCCATCTCCAGGGACACCCTGGACCGGATGTAACCGCGGAAGAAAGGCAGGCAGTCGGGCTGAACGACCCCCTCGACGCCCGCTGCCTGTACTGGCTGATGGCCCCCTTAGGCCAGGCCCAGCAGTCGTCCTTCCGACCTGCCCGCTCCCCTCCGCAAGAACTCTACCGACCGGTGAGCACACTCTTAAGCACGTAAGAAATGGGAGCAGGAGTAGGCCATTGGGCCCCTCGAGCCTGCTCCGCCATTTAATACGATCATGGCTGATCCGATCATGGACTCAGCTCCACTTCCCTGCCCGCTCCCCATATCCCTTTATCCCCTTATCGGTTAAGAAACTGTCTATCGCTGTCTTAAATATATTCAATGTCCCAGCTTCCACAGCTCTCTGAGGCAGCGAATTCCACAGATTTACAACCCTCTGAGAGAAGAAATTCCTCCTCATCTCAGTTTTAAATGGGCGGCCCCTTATTCTCAGACCATGCCCCCTAGTTCTAGTCTCCCCCATCAGTGGGAACATCCTCTCTGCATCCACCTTGTCAAGCCCCCGCATAATCTTATACGTTTCACTAATTGCTCACATTGCAACTTCCGATTGGCTTGTTCGACTCCCACATGCCACGCATTGAGGACCTCAATATCCTTGCACCGCTCAACGTATCGAAGGACGTGCCAGGGAGTACTTACATCCATCGTTGCAGATCGTGGTTGTACCATTCCACCTGCCATTCTCCATGCAGCTCCTGCTAGCCGAGCCCTTCAGGACGTATCCATCGTAGCATTCGAACGTGACCGTCTCCCCAGCGCCATAGGAAGTACTGACCGGATCAAACATTCCGCCTTCCAGTATGGGGGCCGGACACCTAAACGCTATGGAGACAGAAACAACTTAGCAACATAGGAACATCAGAAATGGGAGCAGGAGTAGGCCATCGGGCCCCTCGAGCCTGCTCCGCCATTTAATACGATCATGGCTGATCCGATCATGGACTCAGCTCCATTTCCCTGCCCGCTCCCCTTATCAGTTAAGAAAGCGTCTATCTCTGTCTTAAATTTATTCAATGTCCCAGCTTCCACAGCTCTCTGAGGCAGCGAATTCCACAGATTTACAACCCTCTGAGAGAAGAAATTCCTCCTCATCTCAGTATTAAATGGGCGGCCCCTTATTCTAAGACCATGCCCCCTAGTTCTAGTCTCCCCCATCAGTGGAAACATCCTCTCTGCATCCACCTTGTCAAGCCCCCTCATAATCTTATACGTTTCGATAAGATCACCTCTCATTCTTCTGAATTCCAATGAGTAGAGGCCCAACCTCCTCAACCTTTCCTCATAAGTCAACCCCCTCATCTCCGGAATCAACCGAGTGAACCTTCTCTGAACTGCCTCCAAAGCCAGTATGTCCTTTCGTAAATATGGAGACCAAAACTGCACGCAGTACTCCAGGTGTGGCCTCACCGATACCCTGTATAACTGGAGCAAGACTTCCCTGCTTTTATACTCCATCCCCTTTGCAATAAAGGCCAAGATTCCGTGGCCTTCCTGATCACTTGCTGTACCTGCATACTATCCTTTTGTGTTTCATGCACAAGGATACCGATATGGCTAGACTTTCCCTAAAGGCCCTGAAAGGGTTAAAATCATTAGTATTTTCTTAAAAGCATTGTAGCCGAGCTTGTAATTCTCAAGAACGGAGTATCTGGCAGATGTGATTGAAAAAAAAGCTTCCCCTCGAGAAACAAGACAAACTGGTTCGAGGTGGGAAGCTTATTGGAGAAAAACAAGCTACAAGAACCGTTATTGAGCACACAGCATGGCATAGTCGGAATCAGTTCAACCTTCGCCGTCTCCAGGCCAGGTCTAAGACCACCCCAACCTCTGTCGTTGAGCTACAGTACGCGGACGACGCCTGCGTCTGTGCACACACACAGGCTGAACTCCAGGATATAGTCGGCGTATTTACCGAGGTGTACGAAAGCACGGGCCTTGCACGAAACATCAGTAAGACAAAGCTCCTCCACCAGCCTGTCCTCACCGCACAGCACTGCCCCCCCAGTCATCCAGATCCACAGCGTGGCCCTGGACAACGTGGACCATTTCTCATACCTCGGGCGCCTCCTATCAACAAGAGCAGGCATCGACGACGAGATTCAACACCGCCTCCAGTGCGCCAGTGCAGCCTTCGGCCGCCTGAGGAAAAGAGTGTTTGAAGACCAGGCCCTCAAATCTACCACCAAGCTCATGGTCTACAGTAATAATACCCGCCCTCCTGTATGGCTCAGAGACATGGACCATGTACAGTAGACACCTCAAGTCGCTGGAGAAATACCACCAACGCTGCCTCCGCAAGATCCTGCAAATCCCCCGGGAGGACAGACGCACCAACGTTAGCGTCCTCGACCAGGCCCAACATCCCCAGCATTGAAGCACTGACCACACTCGACCAGCTCCGCTGGGCGGGGCCACATTGTCCGCATGCCAGACACGAGACTCCCAAAGCAAGCCCTCTACTCGGAACTCCTTCACGGCAAACGAGCCAAAGGTGGGCAGAGGAAACGTTACAAGGGACACCCTCAAAGCCTCCCTGATAAAGTGCAACATCCCCACCGACACCTGGGAGTCCCTGGGCCAAAGACCAGTCCGCCCCAAGTGGAGGAGATGCATCCGGGAGGGCGCTGAGCACCTCGGGTCTCGTCACCGAGAGCATGCAGAAACCAAGCGGAAGGAGCGTGCGGCAAACCAGTCCCACCCTCCCCTTCCCTCAACGACTGTCTGTCCCACCTGTGACAGGGACTGTGGTTCCCGTATTGGGCTGTTCAGCCACCTGAGGACTCAAGTCTTCCTCGATTCTGAGGGACTGCCTATGATGATGATGAAGAGGGTTTGAGTACAGGAGCAAGGATGTCTCACTACAGTTATACAGGGCCTTGCTGAGACCACACCTGGAGTATTGTGTACAGTTTTGGTCTCCTTACCTAAGAAAGGATACACTTGCCACAGAGGGAGTGCAGCGAAGGTTCACCAGACTGATTCCTGGGACGGCAGGACTGTGGTATGAGGAGAGATTGGGTCGACTGGGCCTGTATTCACGAGAGTTTAGAAGAATGAGGGGGGGATCTCATTGAAAGGTATAAAATTCTGACGGGGTTGGACAGACTGGATGCGGGGAGGATGTTTTCCCGGGGCTGGGAAGTCTAGAACAAGGAGTCACAGTCTCAGGATACGGTGAGGAAATTTAGGACCGAGATGAGGAGAAATGTTTTCACTCGGAGGGTGGTGAACCTGTGGAATTCTCTACCACAGAAGGCTGTGGAGGCCAAGTCACTGAATATATTTAAGAGGGAGATAGATAGATTTCTAGACACAAAAGGCATCAAGGGGTATGGGGAGAAAGCGGGAATATGGTGTTGAGATAGAGGATCAGCCATGATCATATTGAATGGTGGTGCAGGCTCGAAGGGCCGAATGGCCTACTACTGATCCTAGTTTCTATGGGCCCAAGTTTCCACAAGAAAAAAAACGGGCGCCCCTCCGAGCTGGACGCCCGTTTTCCGCACCTAAAACGGCGTCTAAAAAAATCCTCGGTATTCTCCACCGACTTACAGGTCCTCTGGCCCTCGGCGCAGCGCAGCACGAGCTGTGGGGGGGCGGAGTCAGGTCCCTGCGCTGAAAACAGTGCCGGGACCTCTGCACATGCGCGCTACAGTCGGCACGCAAGTGCAGTAGCTCCAGGCGCCAAACTGTGTGGGAGGGGCCCGAAGCACGCAGCCCCTAGCCCTGGCCCAATGGCCTCACTGGGGCTCCTCCCACGGCCAGCTCCTGCTCCCCGCCCCCTCCCCCCCCCGACCCGACACCCGCTCCCCCCCCCCCGCCGACCAGACCCGACCCGACACCCGCTCCCCCCACCCCCACCCCGACCCGACCCGACACCCGCTCCCACCCCCCGCCCCGACCCGAGACCCGCTCCCCCCACCCCCACCCCGACCCGACCCGACACCCGCTCCCCCCACCCCCACCCCGACCCGACACCCGCTCCCCCCCCCCCCGGACCCGACCCGAGACCCGCTCCCCCCCCCCCCCGACCCGACCCGACACCCGCTCCCCCCCCCCCCGACCCGACCCGACACCCGCTCCCCCCCCCCGACCCGACACCCGCTCCCCCCCCCCCCCGACCCGACCCGACACCCGCTCCCCCCCCCCCCGACCCGACCCGACAACCGCTCCCCCCCCCCCGACCCGACCCGACACCCGCTCCCCCCCCCCCCGACCCGACACCCGCTCCCCCCCCCCCGACCCGACACCCGCTCCCCCCCCCCCGACCCGACACCCGCTCCCCCCCCCCCCCGACCCGACACCCGCTCCCCCCCCCCGACCCGACCCGACACCCGCTCCCCCCCCCCGACCCGACACCCGCTCCCCCCCCCGACCCGACACCCGCTCCCCCCCCCCCCGACCCGACACCCGCTCCCCCCCCCCCGACCCGACACCCGCTCCCCCCCCCCCCGCCCCGACCCGACACCCGCTCCCCCCCCCCCGACCCGACCCGACACCCGCTCCCCCCCCCCCGCCCCGACCCGACACCCGCTCCCCCCCCCCCGACCCGACACCCGCTCCCCCCCCCCGACCCGACCCGACACCCGCTCCCCCCCCCCCGACCCAACCCGACACCCGCTCCCCCCCCCCCCGACCCGACACCCGCTCCCCCCCCCCGACCCGACCCGACACCCGCTCCCCCCCCCCGACCCGACACCCGCTCCCCCCCCCCCGACCCGACACCCGCTCCCCCCCCCCCGACCCGACACCCGCTCCCCCCCCCCCCCGACCCGACACCCGCTCCCCCCCCCCCCCCGACCCGACACCCGCTCCCCCCCCCCCCGACCCCACACCCGCTCCCCCCCCCCGACCCGACACCCGCTCCCCCCCCCCCCGACCCGACACCCGCTCCCCCCCCCCCGACCCGACACCCGCTCCCCCCCCCCCGACCCGACACCCGCTCCCCCCCCCCGACCCGACCCGACACCCGCTCCCCCCCCCCGACCCGACCCGACACCCGCTCCCCCCCCCCCCCGACCCGACACCCGCTCCCCCCCCCCGACCCGACCCGACACCCGCTCCCCCCCCCCCGACCCGACCCGACACCCGCTCCGAGCACTCCCCCCCCCCCCGACCCGACACCCGCTCCCCCCCCCCCCGACCCGACACCCGCTCCCCCCCCCCGACCCGACACCCGCTCCCCCCCCCCCGCCCCGACCCGACACCCGCTCCCCCCCCCCCGACCCGACCCGACACCCGCTCCCCCCCCCCGACCCGACACCCGCTCCCCCCCCCCCGACCCGACACCCGCTCCCCCCCCCCCCGACCCGACACCCGCTCCCCCCCCCCCCGACCCGACACCCGCTCCCCCCCCCCCCGACCCGACACCCGCTCCCCCCCCCCCGACCCGACACCCGCTCCCCCCCCCCCGACCCGACCCGACACCCGCTCCCCCCCCCCCGACCCGACCCGACACCCGCTCCCCCCCCCCCCCCCGACCAACCCGACACCCGCTCCCCCCCCCCCGACGACACCCGCTCCCCCCCCCCCCGACCCGACACCCGCTCCCCCCCCCCCCGACCCGACACCCGCTCCCCCCCCCCCGACCCAACCCGACACCCGCTCCCCCCCCCCCCCGAC